>NW_022985083.1:476873-555815 GCF_010015585.1 Eremomyces bilateralis CBS 781.70
GGGGCGGGAGGGTTGGTTGGTGGTGGAGGGAGGAGGCCCGAGTTTGGTGCGTTTTTTGGGAAGGGAGAGGTTGTGGTGGGTGGTGTTTTCTTTGTCAGAGGCGGCCATTTCGGAGCTGGTTGGTGGGTTAGGTTAGTTACGGATTCTGAGGGGATGGTGGATGCGGTCTTACCTTGGTCTCTTCTTTCCGAGGGATCGGAGGGGACTGTTTTCTTTATCTGCGCGAGCGGTCGTGGAATCTAGCCTGGGCATCTCGTGGTTCGTGATCGATCGCTCTCCGAGAGGTGCGGGTTTCACGGGCGACGGATTGGCGTATTTGTTCACCAATTCTTCAATGTTGGCGGATCTCAAGGACTGCGGTACACGGTTGATGCGCATCTCGAGTCTTGATCGGAGACCTTGCGCATGTAACGCGTAGATGGCACGAAGTTTGCGAGCTCGTTCGGTGACTGACCGTCAGTTAGCACCGTCGTATTTTAGGATGCGAGACGACTTACCTTCAAGCTGCAGATTATCAATAAGCGCCTGTCTTTGGGCGACAGTAATCTTCGGATATCTGGCAACATCTCGTTCCGGAGTCTTTTGCTCCTCGCCGGTCTTCGTTGGAACCACCGCCGCTGGTGGAGCGGCTTCTGGGAAGGCTCCAGGTATCGACATTTCGGCTACTTCAGTAGGAATCTGGATTCTATCGCGCTGTGGGGATCTCCAAATCGAGGCGCCAAATTGTAAGATTCGTTTGGCGGAGTTTGTGGTTTGATCCAATAGGTTTTGGGAGGTTGTAGAAGGCATTCTGATAGTCGCGATGTCGACGAGCTTTGGTGGGCTCTGCTGTAAACAAACCCAAGCCACGTATGTGAGGCGGTGCAAGTTTCAAGTCAGGTGATCAGTTCTGAGTTTGAATGAGCGGCGGATCGTTTTACCGGTCACCGGGATTGGCCGGCGTCGGATTTCCAACAAAACTCTTCACTTCTGGCAGAGAGTTTCTCTCTTTTCTTCTTTTCTCTTTACTGAACTACCCCTTCATATCCACTCCGTCTTTCGGTTTTAAAACGCAGCAATGGGAGCTGGAGGGGAATATGAAGGGCAGATGAAATTTTTTCGAAAAGAAAAGCCAGCCTCTTACCCCTTACAAGTCGCGTCAAGAGACGGTCGGTTTGCGAGGAAAACAGTTGTTGGTACATCCCCTTGCTTGATGAGGAATCAGTGGCTTGTGTGTGGCGTGTGGCTGGTCACATGACTTGGTTCTCACAGTCACGTACACGGTACACCTGCTTCTGATACATGATGAACCGTTGCAAATATGATAAAGTGCACCGTACTCAACTTTAAGCAATATAAATCGATGAAGCCATGGCGAGACAATGAGATGTCTGGTGCCTGTCCCGATATGAAACTTGGACGGTCCTGCTTGCTGCGTAGGAAGTACTGTAAACAAGAAACTATTTGCTACTGTCAACCTGTGCCTTGACTTCGAATGCTCTATGAATTTCCCTCACGAGACCACTCTTCAACTGGGAATATGTATCAAGTGACAGATGACAGCTTTCTCTGGCCAACCAGCATGCTGCTAATGCAAGAAGTGCCTGACTGTATTGCTGCCCAGCGAGAACCGTCCAGCAAGTCCAAGTGACAATCCAACATTCGCCCCGCAACGATGACCCCTCCAAGTCCACTTTGCTACATCACCCACATATGACAACTCACTCCCGCTATTCTCTCTCTCCCATTCACCCAACACCACTTCCCTTTCGCCTCCTCCACCAACCTATTTACTTCAGGACTACTCTTCTGTCCAAGTATCAGCCCTCTTTTCTGATACAACTACACATCGCCATCCCCTCATCCAATTCGCTTAGCGAACCCCCCCACACAGTTCCAACACTACCCCTCCAAGACACCTCACCACCGTCACCATGTCTTCACGCGGTCGCGGCGGCAAGTTCTCTAAGCCCAAGCGAGGCGGCGGACGACACTTCAACCGCAACCTTCAGCCCGTCGACAAGAACGGCGAGGCCATCAGCATGTGGGCGGTATGTAAATTCCCCGATGACTCCCCCGCTCCCCGCCACTGCATCGTCACCAATCTCCTCCTCCTCCTCCTCCTCCTCCTCCTCCTCCTCCTCCTCCTCCTCCTCCTCCTCCTCCTCCTCCTCCTCTTCCCACCCTTTCAACCTCCCAGTAAGACAATAACCCACTAACATCATCCCTAGGACCCCGCCGACCGCAAAGATCCCGAAGACTCCGACGACTCCTCCGAAGAGGAATCCTCCGAAGAAGAATCCTCCGAGGACGACGACCAACCCCAGTCTGCCATGACCCGCGAGGAGCGCCGCGCCGCCGCCAAGGCCCGCAAAGCTGCCGCCGCCGCCCGCTCCTCGGGTCGCCCGGAAGTTGGCGACCTGCCCCCGAACTCCTCTGAGGATGAGGACGACTCCGACTCCGACATGCCAGCGAACCCGAACCACACGACGAGCGCGCGCGCGCAGGCGTCCAAGGTGGCGAAGGCGCCGGGCGCTACGCCGGGCGCGGTGAAGAAGGCGGTGCAGGTGGCGAAGGCGGCGAAGGCGGCGAAAAAGGGGGAAGACTCGGAGGAGGATGAGGGGCCGGAGGAGGCACGGTTGGAGATGGAGAAGTTGCGGTTGGTGAGGGAGAGGCGGGAGGCGGAGGGGGCGAGGAGAAGGGCGGAGGAGGAGGAGAGGAGGGAGTTGGAGAAGGAGAAGAGGGAGCAGATGGAGAGGGAGGAGAGGAGGCGGGAGGCGGCGAGGGGACCGAAGGGGAAGAAGGGGAAGAAGTGAGGGTTGAATCACTCACCGTTGAAATGCGAAGACCCCTAGCATTGGCGAGGATGGATGTACCATCGATTGCATATGGACATTATGATGACTGCATAGAACTACTTAAAAAACGAAGCTTTCGCAATTGCTTTTCAAAATTGATGGAAAACTGGAATATCTCGGCTCATACAAGTTACCACACGTCCCAATGATTCCAACCACATAATACGCTCTGCATATTCGTTTTTTACCTCTCGTCTAACATTGCTACAGGCCCCGCCAGTCGCTGGAGACGATTCATGGCCAAAAACCTTATATCCCACAATAACGACAGTGACAGTGCTCTTCAATGCGACAGTGTCCCTTGCCCGACCAAAACACGCTGAAAACATCCCATAGACATACATCACATATAATGTTACCAAACACCACGTCAAGAAGGGCGTACCTCCCCTACCAAACAAATCCACCCGTAGCGTTAACTCTGCCGCTTCCGAACGCATCTACTCCTCCATCTCCCCTCGCTCTCGCCTCTCTTTAATCTCCCGTTCCGCCCTCTGCGTCGTCGTCATCCCCCTCCTCCCCTCCGCCCCCGGCCCCACCACCGGCGGCGTGCGATCCGCCGTATCGACCACGTTCGCATCGTACGTCATCCCGTCGATCAACCGCGCCTCGTTCCGCTCGCTCCCCGCCGCCACCTCCCTCCCCAGCGCGCTTTGTCCCGTCTCCCGCAAATGCACCGGCACCACGGCCGCCTTCCCCACCACCGGACTCCCCACCCCACTCGCCGCCCGCGCCGGCGTCCGCGCCCCCTCCCCAAACGCCACCAACGACCCCCCGTCGCTAAACCGATCGTCCCCCCCGTAATCCCCCACGCTACTCGCCGTCTCCCCCATCAGGCTCTTCCCCTCCCCCTCATTCTCGTGCTCCAGGTCCTCCTCGTCCCGCATCTGCACCCCTCCGTCCTCGCTCACCCGGTCCGTCGTCGCCGTCGCCCCGTCGTCCATCCCCACGTCGCTCCCACTTGCCCACGTCGTCCGCCCCCCAACCGATCCCGTCGCCGACGCGCTTCCCACTGTGCTGCGATCGCGCACCATGGTCGGCTCGCCCGCGCTACTGAAGAACGCCACGGTCGCATGGTGCCCAGCGCCGGGACCCGCGTGTGGATGCCCCGCTCCCGCGCCGCTGGGGTGTGTGGCGGCGGGGAACTGCGCGGGGCTGCCGGCTTGGACGGAGAGCGAGGTGTTGGAGGGGGCGAGGGAGCCGGTGGGGGGGCGGGCGGGTTGCTGGGAAATGCGTTCGAGGCCGGCGAGGCGGGAGATGCGGTCGGCGCGCTCGGCGTCGAGGGGGGCGGAGGAGCCAGGTTGGGAGGCGTGGTGGGGGAGGTGGCCGCGGTGGCCGTCTTTGATGGCGACAGTGCTGAGTTCGGACATGGAGGTGGTGGTGGAGGTGGGGGTGCCGCTGTTGGGGTTAGTACAAGGTTTCAGGATGGCATGTGATGTTGGGAGCGGTCGAGAGATCTAGGAGAACTTACGGGCCCATCTCCGAGGGAGTGAGCGAGTCGGAAGGCGGAGGAGGGAGGTTTATGAGCATCGGAGTGTTCGCCATGATGGTTGTATATCCGTAGCTGACCTTAGCCGGTCCGATCAATGACGTTGATCGACGTTGTTATCGTGTTGAAAAGAGGATGCTCCAGCCTTCAGACTTCGAATGGTTTACAAAGAGAGGGATGATTCACGATCGGAAATATTCTTAAAGAACCTTTGAATTCCTTCCTAGCAGTTCTTGTAAGGTGGGATGAGTGAAAGTTGTATGACAGCAGAGCTGAGGGATGTGAGGGAGAGAGCAGCTCATTGGACCCTTTGACCCTTTCACGCCGATCCACATCCCCCTCTCCCTCATTGGGAATTCACTGAACTCGAGGAACACTGTGTGACTGCAAGACTGCAAGACTGCAAGATCGCTGGAGGTCGCAGATATCAGAGTAAGCTTCCTGTACTTGTCCAACAGGTCCGATGGATACAATGACGCGATGAAGAAATGCCTAAGAGTACATGTATGATGTAGGCTAATGCAGGTACATCGTAAAAGTAAGCTGTAAGACCGACACCCAGACGCCTTCCAAAATGCATTCCCATTTCCAACCAATCCAACCCTCCTGGTGACATGAATGTGTAACTCCATAGACATGACGACATGAACATTTGCATAGGAATGGGGATCCGTCAATCAGAACCCATCGCCGGCCTCCGCCACCGCAGCATCGAGCATCTCCAGCCCATACCACCGCGCCACCTCCCTCAGCACCCGCATTCTCTCCCCCAGCTTCTCCCTACTCACCGTCCCCACCCACTCCCCAGCACAAGCACAATGCTCCATAAACTCATTCTTCCGGATCCGCGCACACTTCGCGCACTTGAGATCCTGTGTACACCACCGTACCACCATCGCCTGCACCTCCGCCACCAACGACTCCTCCACCCGCAACCGATCGAACTCTGCATCGCAATCACACCGCCACTTCGGAAGCGGCTGCACGCCTCTCCGCGACCCGCCCTCGCCGTCCCCGTCCACGTCGAACACCAGCGCCGACGCATCCCGACAGAGGTCGACGGACTTCGGCGCGCCGCACTCCTCGCACGTCATCTCGACGGGGCATTTCGCGCTAGGGTTCCGCCAGCGGGCTTCGGAGGCGAATTCGCGGACCTCGCAGAGGGAAAGGAGTTCTTTGCGGAGCATGCGCGCCTCGAGGGAGATCTCGCGGTCAAGGGAGAGGACTTGCATGAGCGACTTGATGAGCTGGAGGACAGGGTTGTTGTTGGCGGCGGAGGAGAGATGGGCGCCGGGGAGGGAGGGCATGGCATAGTCCGAGGCAAGGTCAGGATGCAGGAGCTCGGCGACCTGGCGACGGACGTGGCCTGCGATTCGCTTGGTGAGAGCCTTGGTGAAGGACTTGGGGAGGACGGATGTTATGACTGCGGTATCTTGGGTCAAGCTTCGGACTGGGAGTTGCGTGACTCGCAGCGTTTCGCTTTCCCCTTCTCCTGATACCGTGGGCCGCTTGCGTCCATGCATGAGATCGATGAACTGGATCACCCAGTCGCGGAAAACATCTTGAAGGTGCTGAGGAAGGACAGAGGCAAGTTGCCAATGCATCACGGTCTCCAATTGTTGTTCGGCCTCCGCGACGACCTCTTTGCAGCCAATGCCGCCGAAGTTGTAGTCATCGTACCAGACGAGGTAGTCCCAGTACTCTTGGATGTCGAGCTGAACAAAACTGAAGAGCGGTTTCGACTGCACGGTCTTGAGGATATACTGCGTGTAGGCAAAGGCGTTGCCAACCTCGCTCTTACTGGTCTGCAGGAGCAGTCGATGAGGGCTGGCGAACACGACCTGTGATCCAACCCGACGGAAGTCGCTGATGAGCTGCTGAAGCGCTTTCCGGGACATCATCTGGACGTAGTAGTGCAAGGCGCGGTCGTAGAGGAACGAACCCGGCGACTCCACCCATCGGACGAGGTGCTGGACCATGACGTCGGCCATCTGTCCGCCGTCGCGACATGCTTCGGACCACCACGCCTTCACCATCTCGCGAAGCACAACGATTCCAGTCGTCGCGAACGCATTGTCACTGTAGATGACGTGGCCGTCGTCGGCGATATTCTTATCCGAAGGAGCGGCAGGGTTGAACGAGAACGAGTCGGCCCCTTCCGCGTCATTCACCAGCGAGGACGCTAGAATGGTGTTGATCGCAAGGTTTCGTAGGCTCAAGTCGATGCAGACGGAAGAATACGTCCCCGGGTTGTTGACCTCGGGCATCTCAACCGTCTCCAGCGGCCCGACAATGTCGTCTTTCTCGTAGCCAGCATGATCAGGTTTTGACCCGGTGGACCACCACAAGACAACCCGCTCTTTGAGTAGACGTCGAGCATACGCCACATCGATCAGGAAGCGAGGGTCATGCCCTTCCATGTTACATAGCGGAACGTTTCCGTATCGGGCGAGCTCGATGAGGTGCGATACCCACGCACCAAGGGTGAGGTAGTGCGTGACCAGCCGCTTCGCAACGAAGGTCTGCCAGCCCAGGGGCGGAAGGTTTTTGTCCGACTCATCGAACTTCAACGGAAGATTAGGGAACTCCTTCATGATCGGCACGACGTGAGGAAGAAGTCGGTGGTGCTGGCTCTGCACGACAAGGATGAAGCTCCCTTCCTTTTCGTCGTTCCGCATCTTCTTCATTGCGTCGCCGAGTTCTAGGTATGCCTTCCTTTTCGTCGTCACTTGGGTGGTCTTGAAGTGCATGTCGGTCTGGTACTCGAAGCACTGCTGCCATGACTGATCCTCGGCACTTTCAGTGACTCGTTTAGAGTACGCATCTTTATAAAGCTTGTCGACATTCGGTAGACTCTGAGTGTCACGTCCTCGATTGAGGATGATGATGTGTCCCTGCGTGCCGGTACTGGAGCAGATGGCAAACACCTGCCGATCCCCGACACTGACATGATAGAGGTAAAGGAATTTCAGCTG
Source organism: Eremomyces bilateralis CBS 781.70 (assembly GCF_010015585.1). NCBI lineage: Eukaryota > Fungi > Ascomycota > Dothideomycetes > Eremomycetales > Eremomycetaceae > Eremomyces > Eremomyces bilateralis. The sequence goes on from NW_022985083.1 coordinate 484,175, forward strand.
TGCTTGAGCGAGATACGGATCCGGCTTTGCCACCTGCCGCAATGCACTGAGATCGAAGCCCTGCTCCAACCCCTTCCCCAGAACGCCTCGTTGGGTTTCATCAAAGGTGCAGACACTCCCTAACTCGAGAACTGCTCGCATGTTCAAGGGCAGCTGTCGCTCGTACACACCTTCGACACTAGGATGGTTGAAGAGGATGGAAAGTTGCTTGGACTCTCGAAGGTACACCGTTTCGGGCATTGTGAGCTTGAAAAGATGAACAGAGGGGTGGCTGTTGGGTAGAGTAAAGCCAACGACCTTCTCCACGTCACAACCTTCAATCTCAACGTCAGGAAGTTCGCTTCCCTTTAGATTCAGGAAGACAATTCGGGGGACAATGACCTTCAACGAGTGGATCTTCTTGTCAATCAGCACGAATGCCCGCACTTCTCCAGGTATGTCAGTCTCCTGGAGCTGCACAAGCTGCCAGTTCTGGATATACAGCATCTCCGATTGATTCCTAAAGTAGCTTCCAATGGCATCAGTTGGATCTGTGCGCCGATCGCCGAACAACTGACGCCGTCGAAGTCTCGCTTGCTTCTGGATCTTCCACTTTTGTTTCTGGTATCGAAGCCATCCTTCGTAATCCTTCGTGATCGACGGCATGACTGGAGGCAACGCAGCAAACGGATCGGCCTGCACGGGCACGGCAGGCTCAGGGGCTTTCCGCTTCTGAACCATCCTGGTCGCGATGGCTTTCTTCGTTTTGGCCACCGGCGTCGACCCAAAGTCCTCGAGATCCACCACTCGGTTCTGCAGGGTGTTGATATCCGCGTCATCCAATGGTTTCTTGGCCGCGTCGAACATGTCCGTCATCTTCTTCTGCTTGAGGACATCCTCCTTGTTGCGGATGCGGCGATCTAACCATTCCGGATGCGGTACACGGGGCACGGGGTTTTTGACTTTCTGTAGCGCCGCGGGAATGGTGATGAGCTTTTGGATGACCGATCCGAGACGGTCACGGTAGTAGTCCCAGTCGATGATCGTTCGTGGGTCCATGTCCTTCGGGTCTTCTCGGAGCCATTTACGAAGGTAGAAGCGTTTCGTCTGCGGCTCTGACGAGAAGATGGCCACTGGAATGGCTCGCTCGGTAACAGGGGCGTGCTTCGGCCTTGAGGAGATAACGTATTTGCAGTTGAGACCTTTGTCCTTCACCATCTGCTCTCCTAGGAACTCGGCTAGTCGCTTGGCTGTGGTGATGGCGGTCGATTTTTGCGCGCCATATTCGTCCAAGGCTTTGGCCATGTTCTTGTTTTCGCAAATCAGATCGATGAGCTCCTCGTCCGCCAAAGTCGATCCACACTGATCCAGGACATCCAGCCATCGGTTCGCGACCTGTGCCACGGCTCCGTAGCATTCGGCGAGCGTCGATCCTTCCAAGAAGAACTTGAAGATCTGCGTCTGGAAAATTTTGATCAATTTCAGCTCGCCACGGCGTTTGACCTCAAACCCTTTCAGTTCCGCCAAGGTGCCATCGTGATTGAACACGGCGTATCGCTTCTTCAAGTTCTTGTCCTCCTCCTTCGATGTCGGAAGCATCATTGCTTTGTACGGGCCATCCACCTCGAAGAAGATCGAGTTCTCGCTATGCGTCTCATAACGGAACGTTCCCGGGTCCTTCAACTCCTGATACTGATCATTTGTGAACTTCGCGTGCACAAGGTGATTCAGCATGACACATGGATAGGATATCGCCAACTTCTTGCCGTTCCTTAGTTTGAAAGCGAAGTTCTCCGGGAAAGTCGCAGGAAGAATACACCAGATACCGTCGGTGTCGAGTTCAAGTGGACGGCCAATCCGCTCGACCAACGTACGCGCCATTTGAATGATATGAGCTCCGGTAAGACACGTAACTCCCGCCATCTCCATTGAGTACCATCGAGAACCCTTTCGCATGACGTAGCCGTAGAAGCTGTTAAGAATGACCTTGTGGGCCAGTTGCAGGGAGTCGAACAGGATGATCATTTTCTTCGCTTCGTCCACCTCAGCAGCAGATGCGCCGGACGACTTGAGGGCATCCGTCTTGCCTTTCCAGACCTTTTGCTTGCCTTTGAAGTCGTAACGTCGATCTCGGAACATCTTCACAGTGTCCACGTAGAATGGGTTCTCTCGCTGGCAAATGATAGCTTCACGTTCGATAGTTTCAGTTGCGTGGATCTTATGGTAGATCTTCTTGCTGTAGTCCGTCAGTCGCTTCTTCACATGCGCGGCTTGTTCCGGTTCTGGCAGTTCGTGAAATGTCTGCAGTGGGTTGTTCGGGTATTTGCCCGGAAATCTTTCGTTCTCCAGTGCGTGTCGAATCATGTTGTATTCATCCCGCTTCGCAGGTAGGAATTCTCCTCGCCATGACCATGGCATCCGTCGATCACAGGTCTTCCCAGGCCGGTTGAAGTCGCATGCAGCGCAATCAGACTCCTTGATCATCGAATCGGGTTGCAAACGATTCGTTGTCATGATATTCGGGTACATAGAAGCGACGTCAAGATGGTATATCGATGGCCTTTCGTGCCGGTTCGGGGTTTCCTTGAGTTCAAGAAGCTTCTCCCTGATCTGTTGCTTCACCTCCTCATAGTTTGCAACATCTTCTAAAGCTTTTTTCTCCTCAACAACGATGCTGAACGTCAAGGCGGCGTCAAGATCCAGCAGCAGCTCATCGATTGCCGCAGTGTCAATGGCGAAGTTGCAAGGAATGTCACTCCGGAAGACGCCTGCTTCGATACTTTCGACATGGCCACCAACGTATGTTTCGGATTCGAGCAAATGCCCGTTCCAAAATGACTCGTTCGGTGGTTTGTGCTTGTTCGGCAGGAGGATCCCTTTTTCGTAGGCTTGAACCATCAGCAACATCTCGCAAAGTGTCCCCGTGCCCTTCCTAAGCACATCGTCGGGTCCCAAGGGGATTATCGTGCAAAGAGAGTAGACAAAGGGGTGCACATATTTCATGTAAAGGTAATAGGTGGCAACTGCATCAGATACTGAGTACTCAGCGAGGGTTTGAGGTCGCTCGCTTGCGTATCTGTAATCATGTAAGCAACAGCGCGGAATACCGATTACAACCACTTACGGTGTCATTAGTTCTGGATCCAATTCGTCGGGATCATAACCAAGCTTAGCGACAGTGACCGCCTTCAGGCCTCTACTGCCCTGGGGAAGGTAGCTGTCTCGATTGACCCACGCAAATGCGTCCATATGGGCACAATAGTCGGAATGGTAGATCTCCTCATTATTCTTCCTGAAACCGATCTCTTGGAACATATCCATCCCATTCACGCTTGCTCGCGCTTCGACGAACGGCCAATCGAAGAAATCACCGTTGTACGTGACGATGACCGTGGGTTTCGCCTCCTTGATATGCTCGAAGAATCTCTGGAGCAGCGCTCTCTCATCGGGCTCGTTGAAGATCATGAAGGGGCCGTCATATTCGGGCTTCGGGGTGTAGTCAAAGTCAGAAATATCCTCCGAAACAATTTCGCGGTTCGTTATAAGGAATCCTTGCCCATCGATCATGTACGATATCATCATAATTTGGTCGATAGCGGCATCGGGGAATTTCAGGGGCAGTTTGGTCGTTTCGATATCGAAGGCCATGATGACCGGATCGGCACGCTGCAGTCGTTCCTCCAAGCATTTCATTGATACAACTCCATGCTTGGCCTCGACCGTATACCACTTTCCTACCCGAACATCTGTGTCTGATTAGTATGCTGTATTGACTCGAGGGAAAGCAGCCATCATACCGAGATCAATAGCCACTCGAACATGGTAAGGAACATCATATTCCCGGATGTCCACTATGAAGTCGCTGGCGTCAATTACGCCGTTATTTCGTGTTTCATAAGCATTCTCATCATCAAATATATCGAATCCCGCATTGGCATTGGCCACCTCCGCGTAGGTGTCCATCGCGTTCATTCTTTTCTTGTTCTTCTCGGCGATTGGCATCAGGATCTTCCGCGACGTGAGAAGGTCGGAGACGTTTGCGAAAGAGAGCTTGAGGAGAACTCGGCGATACCCAAGGAGGTGATTTGGCTGTGTCCCGTTAGGCCGGGCGACATTCAAGCCTCGAGCGAGGTGCCGCAACATACCATCTGCAAATCCTCCTTTTCCACGCGCTTCACATCCTTGAGTGCCCCATCCAATGCCCGCCGGCACCATTCCTCCACTTCACCTTCTCTTCCTCGGCGAATTGCGATCAGAAAATACGGATCGTACTCCATAGTTGCCTTGAAGGTGTTTCCATCCTCCTCGATGAAGTAGAAGTCCACTGCAGCTCGACCTCCGGGGACGTTGTCATCTTGTATGGTGGTGCTGTGGAAGTTACACAGCCATCCTTCCTTTTTGCGTCCGGCATCATATCTGGCAAATCCGAAGGTTTCGTCTATTGAGTGTGCAAGTCGGATTGACTCAAATTTGTCGTTCTGCGATGTTTCCTCTCCGCGTCTCAGGGACCCGAGTGATATGGGGTCTCTTCTTTGTGTCCGTGGGCCATAGGAGGTTCTCCCATCTTTTCCGAGTCGTTTGTATGGCTGGTTCGGCCGGCGAGTGGGCATCTTGGTTGTCGTGTGACGCGGGGGATCAGTAAGGTCGAAGACAAAGGAGATGGAGTACTATGAAAATGCTATTGCGGATGTATCATGATCTGTAAACATGAGCCACCTGAACTCCTTGCGATGCAGAATGAAATGGAGTATCACAAATATTGAAGGCACAATAAAGCATGAAATTGATGTTCTTTACAGTAAGCGGAAGACGTGAAGTGGTGGATGGACATCGCGTCTTTCCTCTTCCTCTTTACGCGCCAAAACGCCGAAACGCGTCGAGGTTGGACCCCTGTCGCATGGTTTCGGGAACTATGCCTATTATGGGTTAGCGTCTTTTTTACTTGCAGAATAGCAGAACCGCATCTCAACTACATCTTTGGGTTGAACAGTCGGCGTAGCCAATCTCACCATACTCGCCGCCACTAGACACACATTGTAAATATGGCGGATGATACCAGTCAGCAAGGAGAGCATGTGGAGGAGCAGAGGCGGGAAGTCGAACGACGGACCTCGGCGCGTCGATCGAACATCAAAAAGGACTACGAGCGCCCAACCGACCCAACCCAACTCCATCCCTTCGATCCAGAGTACGAGCGGCCGACCACGAAGCCGAAACATGGCGTGTGGTCCTTGCTGGACCGCGCACGCGCGCCGGGGAAATCGCAGGAGGTGTGGTTGACGGAGGAGGAGATGCCCAAGTACCGGATGCCGGAAGCGAAGCCGCGGGCGCCTGGAGCGAAGCCCGACGAAAACGATCCGGTGGAGAAGAACGTATGGAATGCCATGGAGATGTTGGGCGTGGACAACTTCATGGTTGCTATTCGGACCCGCTGTGTTCGGAATGCCTTCATGACTGGATTGGGGATGGGTTTCGGAATGACCGCCCTGCGGCTGATCATGCGGAGTAAGTAGTCCCAATGCCGTGGTGAACAATCTACTCATCGTTCGACTGTAGAGTCCAAAGGCGCCGCGACCTGGGGTGTCTTAACCTCTGCGGGAACGTCATCGCTGGTATTCCCCTATTGCCTATACAAAAACCGCCTCGAAAAGAGCCACATGCAGAGGGCCGTGGACATCTCCCAGCAGAAGAAAATCGCCGCGGAGAAAAAACGCGAGGAGGACCGCGCGGCAAGGAGAAAGGCCAAAGAGGAGGAAGACCAACGACGAGAAGAAGCGAAGCGGAAATCGACGTGGAAGTTTTGGTAGCGGGCGGCTCATACCTCCACATGATCTATGTCTCGACTTTTGTATACCATTGTCACTGAATGCATTTCATGGAGTCCTGCATCATTTGAAGGGATATCTCGCCAATTTCACTCGACGATACAGGTGTGCATCGATCACTAACGCTTCGTCATGGATTGAAGTTGACTACCGGCGCAAGTGCTCACCGCTGAGCGATTTTTGGCACCCCCTTCGACGAACCACTTTCCATGAATTCTCAAGCGGATACCCGGGTATCCAAATCCAACGCCTCCAATCCCGCTCATGTGCAATATCGCCCAAATTCGTCATCATTCCCTACGCCACACGACTTTCCGCCATCCCAATACGGTACAAACCAACGCCATCCCATGCAAGCTAACCCCTTAAACAGCGAACTTCGACGCCCCTCGCAGCGCCGCATGCGTCTTCAACGGCGAGCTATTCCGCGACTGGTTCCGCGACTTTCCCACCCGCATCGCTCGCCGACGTTCATAGCGCCTCTCCCGCTCCTCGCGCGCCATGCGGGCGCGATACCGCTCGAGCTGCTCCTGGCGCTTCCGCTGGCGCTCCGCCTCGATCTGCGCGGTGGGTTTGAATCCGACGCCGTTGATGCCGGTGCCGTCATCGTCGGGGTCGGTGGCAAGGTGGCCGGTGATTTCGAAATCTTGCCACGTCAGGGAGAGTGGGGCGGGGGTGGGGGATGGAGGAGAGTGGAAGGTCTCGGCCGTGCTGAAGGTGTCGGAGAGGGCGAAGGCGACGTGCTTCTGCTTCGGGTCCTGAGATGGCTCCATGGATGTCGGTGTGGGGGGGTCGGAGGGGTCGGGAGAGGGGGTCTTCCGCTTCATCTTGATGCCATCCAGGGCGTCAAGGCGTTCGCGGAGTAATGCAGGCGGTGCGGACGGGGAGATGCTCGATTCGGCCGAATTTCCATTTAGGTTATGAGAAGAGCCCCCCATTTCTTCGTTCGAGCCCTTGGGCGGTGTCTGGTCAGGCGACGGGAGCGTGACATCACTCATCGGGGAATATATCGGGAGCCCGATGGCCAGATTGAGCCCCGCAAGCTGTGCTGCGACTCGGCTCCGGGGACTAGCTTGGCCCGACTCGTTGGTCATTCCATCATCGTGAAGGGATGGGTTTCGGTTCGATAGGTGCAATGCCATTGGCTTCGTCCAGGCATATTTGGAGTTGTTGATGGGGTTATCGGCGACCATGTTAGATGGGGCCGGCATCTCATACTTCAAGGTTGATTGCGGGGTCCAGGACCAGGATGACATGAGCGGCGGGGCTGTCGCTGGCTCGCTGCAGGGGTGGGGTCACCCTGAGATGTTGAGAAGAGGTAAAGAATACAAGGGATTGATGATTTATGAAATTCTAGGGTGAGGATAAGATGCTCGAACTTGGGGTCTGGAGAAATATACGAAGTAATCTAGCTGTCCGAATTAATAATTGTGATTTGTGTGCATGCGGTGGCAATAGTGACTCTGAAGTGGAGATTCATCTGGGGGCATTGTATGCTGATTGCGTTCTCAGCCACTTATACAGATATCCATGGCATGTCCAATCGATTGTAGTCGTATTATCTCCTATTTTGATATTGTCGTACTATATTGGGATAGGTATTATGCGAGCAGCATAAGCCACTGGTCAGCATTATAGCGTAGTCCTTTGGTGGACGAAGGATGGATTTTATATTGGAAGTGTATCTGTCTCAACCATTTCAAGGCAATTGCAGGATCCTGCATCTAAACCATTCCTGTTATACAATTCAATTGAAAGGAATACTTCTCCTCATGGACGGAAAAGTCAAACTCCAACCATCGGTGTTTGATCGAGAAGTTGAACACTAGTTGTCTGTCTTGGAATTGTCAGTGACGTCGAAATGCCATGCTGCACGTGACAAGTTCCAGGCCCAAAATTTTAAAAGTGGATTTTCGAATGCGATACATGAAGAAGAATAATCAAGATAATTATCTTTGCACACGCCCTTCAAAAAAGGCACTCGAGAACCCCATAGATGACAATGCGCTCCACGTCACGATAGCCAGAACAAATCCATCTTCAAAATGCCAGCACCAGGCGATCCCTCCACCGCCCCTCCTCCCCTCCGCTTTACCGGGCACGATGCCCTTCCCACCCGCCTCCTCCTCTCCACCCTAACCGGCCGCTCCATCCACATCTCCCAAATCCGATCCAAGTCCCGCTCGGCACCCGGTCTTCAATCCTACGAAATCTCCCTCCTCCGTCTCCTCACCTCGCTCACCAATGGAACCCACGTCGAAGTTAGTATGACGGGGACGAGCCTCCTCTACCGGCCGGGGCTCATCATCGGAACGCCGCCGGGCTATGGCGCGGATGGGTCGGGCGTGCTGCGGCTGGACATCGAGGCGCCGCCAAGCACGGAGAGGAGGGGGATCAGCTATTGGGCGCTGCCGGTGTGCCTGCTTGCGCCGTTCGCGAAATCCCCCGTGAATGTCATCTTGGGCGGACCGGGAGTGATCACGGGCGCAACGGAGAAGGACATTAGTATCGACACCGTCAGGACGGGGGTGTTACCGCTCTTCGAACGATTCGGGATCCGCGGCGACGTGGAAATACGGGTATTGAAACGCGCCTGCCGGGGAGGCGTAGGGGGCGGTGGAGGCGGTGAAGTGCAGATTGTGTTTGGGAAGATTGCACAGGTCCGGCTCCCGAAGACGGTCCATATGATGGTGCCAGGCCGAGTCCGACGGGTAAGAGGCGTGGCATATGGGGTGGGGATTGGAGGCGGCAGCAATGCGAGGATGATCGAGGTCGCACGGGGAATTTTGAACCCGCTCTGTCCAGACACATACGTATACTCGGACGTCGCATCGGCGCCTTTCCTAGGAGGTGGAAATCAACAAGGAAAAGGAGGCGGAAAGAGAACTGGATTGGGCTTCGGGCTTTCACTGGTGGCGGAAACATCGTCTGGGGCCTTGTACTCGGCCGATTGCGCCTCTCCGTCTGAAGGAGGCGAAACACCGGAAGAGGTGGGGCGGAAGGCCACCCACCAGTTGTTGGAAGTCATCAGTCAAGGTGGCTGTCTCTCGAAAACGACGGCACCTCCCTTCCTACTCCTCATGGCGATGGGGTCGGAAGATGTGGGCAGAGTGTGCATGGGAAAAGGCGTGATCGGATCGGAAGAAGTCATTGCTCTTGGAAGGGACCTCAGGTCATTTGGTATGAATGCTTGGGGCATGAGAGATGCCGACGATGAGGACACGGTGATTGTCAGTGTCGTAGGCAAAGGAGTGGGCAACGTCGGACGGAAAGTAGCTTGATACCCTGTACAGTTTGTACAATCTGAATTCGATTTGGTCGAATGAACTTTTTATGTTTCGCCGGAGCACCCTGTGGTATTTGACAATGAAGTCGACTGTTTAATCCATCGATTGGCAGCAGAAATTGAACCACTCCGGTTTCGTCGGGGTGGTCGTTGTGGTCGTCCGGAGCAGCTCTGCGTCCAAGCGCAACACAGCTCAACGAACGTGTTTCTGACGCGTTTCCCTGAACTTGCCGGAAATTCCGACGATTCTGTCGCTTTTTACGAAAGTACATAACATGTTATCACCAAGGTAGCGTAATATATGTTCAGCTTTACTGCTCCTAATCTCACTTCTGCTAAACTCACATGTCCCTCTGGCAGCACCCCTCAACGTTCGTGTAGTCTGTTGTACTACAATTGACCTAAAACATCTCAACTTCTCATCGTCTGCCTTCCATCACAATTGGGAATGAATACAATCAATTAATGCCAAGACTCCCTCGAATAACCCGTCCCTTACTCCAATTCGTCGGCGGTCAAGCTGTCGACACATCCAAGATGAGCATACACCCTTCGTTAAGAAATCTGGTGGACCATCACTCAATCAATGCCTCCCCAGAACCCTCAGGTGAGAGTGAATCTGAGGAAGAGGAGGAAGAGCAACGCCGAAAGCCTTCCCCCCAAAAGACCAGAAGCCAAAGAGTAGTAACGCAAATGGCAAGAAAAGACACGCAATCTAAAAACAAAGATAGCAATGCCGACGACACCGGAATGTCGGACTGGAACACGGACCGACTGAATGGTAGCCAAGGCCGCCGAATCTATGGATCAAGCCAGTCTCAACGTAGTGCTCCCTTGAGAAACATCCGCTCAGGATCGCAGAAATCGAGTGCTGGAAGTAACGGAGAGGGTCGAAATCCTTCGCAGAATGGTATGATGACAATCTCCTTGCTCAAGAATAGGACTTAGAAAGTTGCAGGGACACGCTTCAAGGCGCCATCAGAACCTCCGAAACAGGCCCGTGGACCTACCCCAAAGTTCAAACCAGGGAATAAGGAGTCTTCAAGCAGTCCAACTGAAAACGGAGACGGTGGTCCCAGAAAGCGGAAAAGGGGCTCCGTGGACGACGGCTCCGTGGACGCTGTGAAGTTCATAAAGCCTCCTCTAACCACTCGTCCCGAGTCTGGAGCTCCCACCGCCCGGATTCAGCTCCCCCCTGATGTCAAACCCGCATTACACACTGCAGCTCAGTTCCGAGTACATCCCGACGCACTTTTCCAACCGCCTCCGGGTGCTCATTTCAACGTTCCTTCTATTGCTAAGGATATCCAAGAAATGCCTTTGTCACCCCAACGACTGAGCTCGTCACCAAGCCCACTGATCAAGGTCTCCTCTGATGAAATCCAGGCCCCGGAGGAATTCACCGGGCCAACATGTTTGATCTGCAAGTCTCCGATTCCCGCAGAGCTGTTCGAAATGTTCCTGCAAAATCATGGCAAATCGTTCCTGAAAGGCGGCTCTACAGACTTTTACCTAGCAGCGGCGAGCATGCGTTGGCCATACCAGATGCAAGCCCTACTTCATCGAATCCACCGGCAGGAGTCTGCGTCGCAAGAATGGGTGGCGAAAGGCTACCCGCAGATCGACTGGGAATCGCTCAGCATGCGCGTCGCGCGGCACAAAACGGAGCTCGTCAAGGTGCTGGAACGGAAGACTCCCAGCGAAGTCCGCGACCGGTACGAAAAGCGAGTTGCGGTGGACGGCCACATGCCAGCTGCACAAGCGTACTTGATGCCGGGAAGGAACAAGGGGATGGATGGAAACGCAGCAGATGACCTACTGAAAGGGTTGACCCCTGGGTACTACGGTCTCCGTGGAGCCCAGATGATCCTAGACGAGCTGGAAGACTTGCTGCAGGCACCGCTCGCCAAGGCGCGGAAGAAAGATAAGTTGGTTGGGAGGGCGACGGTGACGTACCTTCAGGAAGTCATGGTGCCAGAGGTGGGATGGCGGTTGATCATGGACGATCTGGGGGTGGACGAGACGGAAGCACGGAAGATACTGAAGGACAGCGCGGACATTGGGATGCTGGTGCACTCTGGAGAAGAGGCACTGGGAACTTTGGAGGAGGAGGATTTGTCTGAAGAGGATGGCGATGAGGACGATGAAGAGGAGGAAGAGGAGGAAGAGGAGTGTGAGGATGGCGATGAGGAGGAAGCGGAAGCAGGGTCTGATGACGATCGTGAAAGCGGAAATGAGTTAGATGTCATGGTCTGAACCGAGATCAAGAGGCGCCGACCGCTGTGTAGAACAAATATGGGGCTGTTCTCGAGCAGGGAGAACTGGCTTCAGTATCTATCTCAAATATTCCGGTATCGCAGAGGCCGTTGTTCGGAATGACCAGGATTTCGGAAGCAGTCTCATGGATCGGGCGCAGAATGATATCAATATGTATGGTAAGGCTTGTGAGAAGGCTTGGGATATATTTATTCTATCAGTTCTACCATATTCAAGGCATAGATGAACCTAATTAAACAATTGCGGTAATTCGAAAGTACTTTGAAATTCGTGGTATTCTTACGGTAGTGGATGTCTCCAACTCGAAATGAGACGAGTAAACGGAGAGCATTGGAACAGGGTTCGGCACTTGCCGTCCAACCTCCAACGTCAAAATTCACCGCATGCGACAGCTGGGAAGGTTCCAGTATCACAATCCAATATCACAATCCAGCCACCTCAAGCTTCAGCCTTCACTGACACCGAATTACCTTGGTATACGCGCACCATTCCATACATTAATTCTACCGGATTCATAATCTCACCGCTATCATGAAGCTCGTCCGGTAAGGCGCCCGTACAACTGCCCTGGGAACCACGCGCCCGCAGCTAACGCATCTCTTCTAGGTTTTTAATGAAATGCCAAAATGAGACGGTGACCATTGAGCTGAAGAATGGTATGTGCATTCAACAAAAAACCCGACCAGATCCTTGATTGGCCTTGCTTTGAATCCGCCGCTCACCTTTCGTCGTTAGGCACCACCGTCAACGGCACCATCGCATCCGTGTCCCCCCAAATGAACACCGCCTTACGCACCGTCAAAATGACCATGAAGGGCCGCGACCCCATGGCGCTCGACACCATCAACGTCCGCGGTTCCACGATCCGATATATCGTCCTCCCGGACAGCTTACCGCTCGACACCCTCCTCGTCGATGACACGCCGAAACCGAAGAACAAGGCGCGGAAGGAGCAGGGCGATCGCGGACGCGGGAGAGGAGCGCCTCGGGCAGGCGGCCGTGGAAGGGGACGAGGCCGGGGCCGTGGCAGAGGGTTTTAGAGGCGGATGGGGGTTTCGGAAGCTTGACTTTGCCTGGACGGTGTCCGGGATTCTCATGATGTAATCACGAATTTGTTGGGTCGCTCGGACGGACGGACGGGCGTGTAGCCGCATTCTTCAGATGGTACGGCGTTCTTCATCGGTCACGGCTAAAAGAAGACTGAGAAGCAACGAGCGCAATGGCGCCAAGGCGGGTTTTGGATGGAACGAAGGGACATAGAGAGTGTACATGTCCAGTTTCGAAGCAAAAGTGGTTCGAAATACAAAATGACTACGCATTTGAGCTCGTCACGTCTTGGATTGTAAGTACCCTTGGAACGACTTTGTGATGTTGCGCTTCAAAGTGGATTCATTCAATCTGCCTCGAGATTGGCGACTGGCGGTGTTCTATTTACTTGTATCCCACTTCTTAGTCTCCGGTTGCTGTCTTCGAACGGTATTTTCCATCCCCCTTCATATTCCGGTGTACTCAACCATAGCCGGAGCAGATGCCGCCTCGGAGCCGGCGGGGCCGCGTCTTTGTACGCAGTGCGAGCATGCAAGACTTGCGCATTCGACAGGAACTGGATATCTCCGACCTCGAGGATCATGTGGAGCGCGAGGCGCAGACACGTGGATTCGAGGACCTCCAGGGCGTTCTTCTGCTCGTCCGACAGCGGCGGCACCAGGCCCGCATCCGAGAACCGCTTCAGCGATGTCACATAGTACGGATCGAAGCTTCCAAAGACGCGACCGCCCTCCTTGGGTTCAATGTACAGCATTGTGCCTCGGATCCACTCCTTTTGTCCGTCGCTCGTCTCCCCTTTCTGATCAAAGTACCAAATCGGTTGCGTCAACAGCTCCGCGACACGCGGATTCTCCTCTTGCAATACATTGAAGAGATTATGGGTGCTCACGACGTCGCTCTCGCCTCCCTCTAGCGCGCGTGCTAAGCACAGCAGTCCGACCATGTCGCCAGCGTCAGTGTGGAAGAATTGCCGTGCATTGGTGCGGTAGATCCGGACTTTGTCCGTCCGTGTCGCATCCTCATTCAGATCTTTGACATGGCCGAGGATGTGGCCTTTGCCGTTCTGTGATACTGCGTGTCCCAGATGTGAACCGAGAGCCATATACGCAACCGCCGATTTGGGAGTGCCCCATGTCTCGACGGGGATGCCTTTGAACAGGACGAAGCCGGGGCCATCTAGGAGGATTTGACGGATGTTGGCCAGAACTCCGGCTAGCGTGGGGAATGGGAAATATTCCTGTAGCCAATCAGCCCCCCATTCTCGTAGGCAGGCGTGCAAGCCGAGATAGAACTGGGCGACTTACTTTAGTGATCTTCACCAGGGGCTTCCCACTCGTAATCCACTGGTCTGTCGCGTCTCCAAGCTCTTTGATTTCTTGAGAAGTAAAAGCATGAGTCCACCGGGTTGGATTTTGTTCGTACTCCTCTTTGGTCCATACCGTAGGCCCGGTAATCTTCTTGGGAAATGCAGCGTAGGGTCGTAGAAGGGAATATATGGGGGGAGATTGGCCAGAGGTGAGCTCCGTGTCCTCAGGAGGCGGGGAGGGATTGCTGCGAGATGCCATAATTCAACCTATGCCGTATTGCAAGTGACTTGATTGATGTACTCTAACAATGCACGCAATGCGTCCTGCAGGAATATATTTTCCTTTTGTTTGTCAATTGTCCATCCCTATCTCCACTCTGGAGGATGGCGTGCGATTTGTCATTTTGCGTGATGGCCGAGGAGCGGGGGTCCATGGGCTGTTCGTGGAGCTACTGAACCACTTCGTACCACTCGGCATCTTACACAGCATCTTACACGGCGCTACGGCACGAGTAATCATACCTTATCTATTAAAGTATCAAGTTTCGTGGTAAGGCTCCGAATTTGTTCTGGCCTATACGCTTCCCGATTCTTCCTCATCGCGTGAATGCACTTTTGGTCTATGGCCAGGATGACGATAGCTCCAGATATTCAATCCGTACTTCTCCCCAGCGGTGACAGGAAGACCAGCATGAAATGATTCTTCATACCCCGATCCGTCGCTCCGAAAATTCTGCCAAAATACCGCGTTGCCTTTGATCGGTTTGAAGGTGACTCCATCAACGACCTTCGAAGCAGCCACGGTCTTCTCCCCCTCACATTCAATGAACTTGCACCACCTCCGCGCCTCCACACTGTTCGCGTCGTCCATCTTCGGGGGTTCTAGACGAGGGAAATTGGTTCCGCCGCCCTGGAGCTCCTCCTCGGAGCCGCCGTTCAAGTACACCATGAAGCTACTATCACGTCGGCCGGAATGGCGCCCACCCGCATGTCCCCAGTCGTAGTGGTGAACATAATGGCCACCGGTTCCGTACCGTTGCGCCCATAACCTCTCGATGAAGGTGTCTCGTGGCCAGCCCTGGAATTCCCGAGCCCGAGATTCGATACACTTGACGAGGTTGGTCCGTGGGATTTGAGCTTTGCTAGAATTCCGGACACTGGGATCGAACTTCTCCGTGCCACCAGTGAAGGTCGTCGAGGGGGTGAAATGAGGAGCACTGAGGACGTTATGAATAGGTTCTTGGTATCATAGGAAAGATCGTTACCTTATGCGAATAATCTCGTCTGCTTCAAAGGGACTTAGGAAGTGTTCAATGTAGATGACAAGAGGATCTTTGGACAAGATGTGGGTATTGACTTGGTGGTCATCACATTGGAGACCGGATTCAGGATACGCCAACGACTCTAGTTTATCAGAAAAGATCGATACCGCAGCATCCTGGCCACTATCTTCCAGGTATGACCTAACCAAGGGTAATATGATGAAGAAGAATATTGGAATGGAAAGGAGAGCATATTCGACGACGGTGCCGAGTCTTAAAGGCATGGCGACGACCGCGCTGTACAGGCTGGGGCTCCGGGTCCTTTTATCTGTTCAGCATCAACGGACCAGCGTATCATTGAAAGTTCATGTCGAATAACGTGTCTCATTACATAAAGATATATCAACGCCCACTAATACAGTAGAGTGCGGATACATATAAAAATTAGAATTCGCACGATCATCCCGTCGACGCGTCTGAATCCGAGGGGCTCCCTAGTCCCTACACAGTGGCTGGGACGTGCTTTAGCTGCCTAAGCCACTTTCTTGCCATCTCCTCCATCCAGTCCATGTCATCCGTTCAAACTCCAAACCATAACTAGTATTCTCTACACATCTGCTTGTAAGGTTACTCTCACGCGTTGTACTGAGTTGATATCTCTAAGTAATTCTTAAGCAGCCTGTCATGTTGTAGATTAAGACCTACCCAGAATACCGCTCATAACTCCTGATGATTCTCCTCTTTCTATTTTGATGCTATTCTCCTTGCTCTCGCCCAGCTCACTTTCTGAGCTATGGGTGCAGACTGCAATCTACATTCTCATCCCCCTTCTATCCGTTGTCCATCTCTTCGTTTTTGACCTCGGCAGCACAGTAGACCTCATCACCTCAATAAGTACTTATGATAATCATAGCAATTGTAAGTCATACCGTAGGGCTCACACCCCCTCCTATCGCATGTTGCCGAACGAGCCCTCCCAGGACCATTTCTCCACAAAGGGGAAATCCTTCAATCGGAATGGTACCTGGACCTTCGAATTCGCGCCGCGATCAGCTCAATAATCGAGTTCATATCATCGTTTGCGGGGTGTTGAAGCTCTGTATCAAGGTCTCTATCATCAAATTTCTGCGCCCGAGGAGCGTCGTTACAGTTTACCCTACCATCCAAGGTTGACCTTGGACGAAGGTCACTTGACCACTTTTCTAATCTGGGGGTATCTGTTTTGACGGGTAGATTAATTGGGCCATATTATTATCGGAAGATGCGAATGGCATCTGGACCTTCACGTCGATAATTCGAGGAGAGCAGCCCGTGAGTAATGTTGTCGGCTCTTTATATCTTGGATGAAAGAGTGTTTTCTAGATTCTAGTCGTTCAGTCTTCGCAGCTCCTATCTGTTCCATAAATTTCGAGTCGTCTTTCAACTAGTCCAGACCTCGCGTTGTTGCAGTCATGCATACATTCAATCTAGTGCTCTTACTGGGCAGTGTGGCCGTTCTTGTTGCCGGTCAGGCAGAGTCATATACTGGTGAGCCTGCTTCGTCGACGCTAATACCCTCCTTACTGAAACCACAGTGACCTTCTCCAAGCCAACAACATTCGCTACCGCCAACTCGAATACCCTCTTTGCAAATGGCGTGAGCCCTGCGTTGCCGGTAATCGCAAAAAATCCCCTGGTATACCCAGGCCATGACTGACATGACGTGAACAGTTATCACAATTTACCTTCAGCGCTGCTCGAGGCGTCAATTTTGAATCGGGGCAGCCCGACACCAAACCCTACCTCACAACGCCGTTCTCCATCATCCGCCCAGTCGATGTCTATTCGAGCGAATTACTCCTCGCCATGACGACTTCTGCCACGTTCCCGACCGTGAATGTGCGCTCGTCTCAGAATGCGAATAGTAGGTCCTCCAACACTAGCAAACTTAACACAGCTGATGAGCGATCAGAGGGCTACACTTTCACCGGAGTCCAAGTGGTCGGGTACCAACACCAGAAGCAAGATGGGATTGCGCTGGAGCAGATCCAATTGTCCTCCGAATCCCTTCAGGTAAACTACCCAATGCTGACTGGTACCGGCGTAGACCAAGTCCGGTGGGATATCGGCGCGGCGGCATAAGCTGCGAAAGAATAGCAGCAGATCTTCATGTCAGACAATGGCAGGTCCACTGTTATAGAAGATTGGTTCCGCAAACGATTTTGTATATCACAGAAATTGATCCATATCGTCAAACGGTCTATTGTTCGGTGAAGTATGTACATGAACAGAAACCCAGGGTATCCCACGACAAATCCACAAGATGCTATCCCAATCCTAGCAAATCTGCCTAGGAGCTGATAATGCAAGTCTTGCTGTCGTGACCAAACGAAACACCCTTTCACGACCACCGAGGGAGCCTCGACGCCGAGCCTCGACGCCTTTCGAAAATCAAGTCGAAGTCCCGTTGACTGGGTAGACCTTGATCTTCCCCCACACCATGTTGTTGGTGTGGAACGTATGGGGGCAGCCCATGTCGGCATAGAACTCATCCGGTTTGTACACGGCCCAGGTCGCCTCGGGAACGTCCATCATGAACTCAGAATTCACCCAGTGCAGGACATTGTCCGCATCGACGCTGAATCCGGTGGTGATATAGTCATCGCTTGGCTTGATGCCCTTGAGCTGCGTCATGTCCGAGACCTTGCGGGTGCCGATCACGGTGGCGCCGCCATCGCAGCTCATCTGGGTGGTGGCGAGTATGGAGCAGGTCGCGGCGCTGGCCCGGGAGTTGGTGGTCAGGCCGGCCTGCGTTAGATATACTTCTGGGTTCCCCTCGATGGTGAGGCCGACCTGGAAGGCTTCGGGAGTGGCTACCGGTACGGCGCAAGCGGAAGCGGCGAGAGCGCTGAAAGTGTCATGTCAGCGTCGGTTCTGGATTCCTTGGACTCGGTGGCATCTTTGACGTACCTAAGGCTCATAGCGAAAGTGACAAGAGCGAGCATCTTGAAGATTAGTTTCAAAGATTTGACCAAGGACGACTGTTCGGAGTGTTGAAAGAGCGAATTCGATCACGCGAATGGGCTGCTGGCAGAGAGTAGGCTTGGTGGAACATTCTCTAGACCCGAACGGAGAATTTCCCACTTACTTATATACATAGGGCGAGAGATCGAGCGATTATCTTTGAGTGTCAAGAACCTTGCCAGCTTATCCAATCGTATATTAAGCCGATCTACATGAACATGAGGGACGAGGAGCGCGTGGCAGGATAATGTTTGTAGACAACTCGTACAGGTCGAATACGCATTATTTAAGATCCTTGAGAATTGAAGACGACGGGGCATCTCCAGAATCGAGACCAAGACCGAAGAGCGAGAATGAGGAAGCTTCGTGTAAGAGAGGTCAATCAAGGTTTACATTAAGCTTAATTTGGGAGGAGATGTCGAACCAATCGAAGGGCCGATCAACAACAGGGTTCTCCATGTGCCATATTCAAGATTCCGAGGCACTCACTTTATTGGAAGTGGAATGAAAGCAGCGGTTCCAGATAGAGATTAGTTGCTGTTAGGAATTTGATGAGACAAAAATGGTATTTGTCACTTGTCATATGTAGTGGCAGAACGGCCTGTTCTCGAAGAGACGGAACGTCCGGATTCCAAGCTTGGATAAATTCGCGAATCAACAGAGGCAGTAAACGGATGCTTGGTCGCATCGAATTCATACCTGTGTATAAAGACAGAGGTGAGATGGTGTTTTGTGTAACCGACAACTGCCGAATAACCCCGGCTCCGTAGCTGGAGATGAATCGAGAATGTAATTAAGTGGAGGGGAAGGGAGTATCAAAATGCCCCCAGTAAATAGGTAAATCCAGTCGTGTTCTCATCCATCCTCAGCTGCATCTTTATCTCGCTCAAAGTCTCCCTGAAGTCATCAACCCGTCCGGACATTATGCATCCAATGTGGAAGGACGGATGGATGATGACCATGATAACCTCTGCAACGGAATAGGAAGGAGCAGACAGCATCAGTAATCAATGAGCAATCTCATAAGAGCATCCTCAGAAGAGGATCAATATAGCATTCAGCCATCAACTATACCAATACTATGTATAACTACTCTTGTTGCATCGCATCTAGCGCTCCGCGCACTGATAGAACAGATCACTTAGCCCCTACCTCCACCTCAAACGATCTGCTTCGTCGCCCCATTGGTAGTCTCTTCTTCAACATCAGCCTCATCGGCGGCGTCAGTTGCAGGGTCACTCTTGATCTCCGAGAACCCATTCGCCTTTGTCTCCTTATTGACATCGGCGAACCCATTAGCGTTGGGATCCTGCTTCACCCGCTTCTTCGGCCCTGCAGAAGCGTTCTCATCCTTAGCCTTTCGGCCGCGCTTCTTGGGCGTAGGCCTCGCACCGTCGTCAGTGGCACTGCCATTCGCGGTCGCCTTCGGCTTGGAAGGTGTTCCTTGAGCTGAGCCACCGTTGACGCCACTCATCCCCCGTTTGACGACGGCGGTGATATGCTGCTCTAGAGCGCGCATGGTCAGGGGGTTCTCGTTGGCTGCCAGTAGAAGTCAGTATGCTTCTTGAATGGTATCTTGACAACGTCCTGAGGGTGCATACGCCAAATCTCAAGGATCTTCTCCTTCGCATCCCTGGTGAGCGGCTGGACTTTGACGATGCATGCGAAGAGCTATTTCATCGAGTTAGTGGGAATCTCCAAATGTGGGACGATTTCCCTGTTCACTTACCAGAGCGTCATTCTGGGCGTCCCACTGGATAGGCATCTTAAGAGTTCGATTGCCAAGTGATATGGTCTTCGACTGATGTGTTTTGAATTCAGAGTGGGTGCGGTAGAGTTGGTTCAGTGCGGCAAGGTGAAGTCGGGTTAGTAAGGTGAAGTAGTATTCGCTCAAGGGGATGAGAATCGGATGTGAAGAGAGAGGAGTGAGAGTGATAGTCAGTGAGAGTGGAAGTCGGAGTAAGAGTGGTGAGAGTAGAAGTCGAAGTAAGAGTGAAAGCCAGCGTGAGCAGTTCATATGGAAAAAAACCCAAGTACGCACTGAAATAAGTGAACTATTCAGAGTCGTAGGCAACGACATGAAAACACTGAATATGAGCTATCACATTGGTAGGGTCAGCGCAGAGAGCAGTAGCCTCGCACTGAATATTATATTCTACATGCAGATACTTCGCGCAGGAAAATCCATCTATACTAGAAGTATTTCATTCGGAGGTCGTTCTTTACTAACTGAGCGGCCCCAATCGACTAAAGGATATGATCTCGATGTGATCTTCTCTGCCAGCTTCACGAAGCTATACTGATGCTCTTCAGGGGGTGCGTCAGGACAACCCCACTATGGTAAGCTTCTTTGACTCTCTATACCGGATGTACAGATGGTGTTGTGCAAGAAACTATCATAACGTAGATGTTCTGTCGACTGTTATAGAGTTAGTATCGAGTATCTATCTTTAACAAAGCTTCATGGAATAGGAGAATGGACGTTATTTTATCTCGCACTAGTTAAGTTACTGTAAGTTAAGTTAAGTTAAGTTAACTAACTTAAGTTAACTAACGTAATCCACCAGCGAGTCGCCCAAACCACCGAGTCGCCCACCTCAACCGTGGCCCACTACCGTAACCTGAATATCTCAACAACTACTGAAGCAATTTATTAATTAGGAAGTAGGCTAGGATCTACGTTTTCTGGTATAGCTAATTGAGGCATTGTACAGGTCTCAACGCGATGTCCTGGCTCGCGACAGCGTCCGCAACGTCGCTGGCGCCTTGCGGGAACGTCATTAGAAGTACCATTTTCACTGATTATATCTTGATCCCGACGTTGTACAGCTAATTCAAGCCCATCAGTAATTGAGCGCGTATTAGCGCCCTTAAGCACCTTTTTTTTGCGTTGTTTGCGCTTTGATAGCGTCTCGTTTGCCTTCCGAAGCTTTCCTATCTCGACCTCCATGATTGAAGCTCCGTGCGCGACCATTTGAACACCCTTTTCAAGGCTTGAAAAGCTTTCTAAAAGCGGTGTTGGGGAGGTATTTTGATCTCTTTGAAGGCGCTGTCGTATGTACTCTGTTTGGGACCTTATTTCAGCGACGTTGCGTGGTGTTTGCGACTCCCATTGAGTGATCTCTGGTAATGGCGTCGGGGTCTGTAATCGGACATCAAGCTTTGAAATAACAGCTTCTGGATCGAAAGGCACTAATCCTGCGCCTTTGAAGGCGCCCTGGATATTCTCCGTAGCAATTGCTTTTTCGAAGGCGGTCTTGAAAGCAGGTAAAAAGTCCTCTTTCGTGATGTGGTTGATGCGGCACCGGATAAAGTCCTCAATCTCCTTGCTATACGCGCGCTTTAATGGCCCAAAACAGCCAACGTCGAGGGGTTGTAGCAAATGAGATGAATGCGAAGGCATGCAGAGAGTAATAATCTTCTGGTCCTTGCAGAAATCCTGGAATTGGATAGTGTCATGGCTGTTATGGCCATCCATAATCAGAAGCCGATAGGCGCCAGTCGTACGGTCTTCTGTGAAGCGATTAAAATGCTTTAACCACTCAAATCCATGCTCAAGGGACGTCCAGCCCTTCTCGCTAACTGATAGAACCCAATCAGGCCTATCCGCAATCGCCTCGTACCAGGTATTGTAATGTCGAGCGCTTTTGAAGATGATGAAGGGTGGGACAATCCAACCTTGCGCGCTGGCAGCAATGATCGATGTCACCCATTCTGTATTGCCTGGCTGCAAGGTTTTTGGAGTCTGACGTCGTTCGGTACCCGTGATGACCATGCGCGTCCCGATTACGCCCATTTGAAAGCCAACTTCATCAAAGTTGTATGTATCTTCATCCAGGATACCGTATTTTGCCTTCACGTTGCGTACGAGGCGAAACCACGCGCCAATAATCTCTGGATCTTCGTTCAGGGCTCTTTTATAGTCGTACTTTCGATTAACACGTGTTTTGAGCTCTGGAACGCGTTGTACGAATCTTGACGGCCAATTGATACCAACGTGAGCCTGACCGCGATCGCTGAGTAGCTTGTTGGCTATATCTCGCAACATATCGTAATTGAGCTGAAATCCGCGCGCGTCGACATCGAGGCAGTAGTCGATAATCACCCTTTCTTCCATATTTGAGAGCTTTTTCGAATTCGGGACACAATCGCTTCGTGCAGTCATTCCGTTGCGGCGGTCACGTAAGGTACTCCACGGGACGTTGTAAGCTTTTGCAGCTTCTCGAATTGATTGAACTTGGTCTTGTTCGATAGTCTGGATGGCTAGGTTCATTCTAGCTTCATTTGAAGGTAATTGAGGGCTCTGTTGTTGAGACATTGCGAAAAAATCGTGATGATCGCTGTTACGGAGATGAAGTGGGCGACTCGGTGGTTTGGGCGACTCGCTGGTGGATTACGTTAAGTTAAATAAACGGTTATTACCAGACACCAGTTCGGCGCATGATTTGTCTTATCAGCACGGCCGAACCATGAGCTAATTAGGGTGTGAGGCGGGGCCACGCCTAGCAATCCCATTGGATGAGAACTAACCCCACATCCACCTCTTGGTGCGAGTCTTATCTCCGATCAAGAGTCCTTCGTGCATCCAGAAGCCTTCACTTCTAGCGCCACTTCCTCGCATGACGATAAACCACCTTGGATGCCCAATTGCCACGCGAGATTGAACCTGAGTTCGAGATCATGGGCGGGGTTCGAAGCCAATTGTATCCAATAACCATTCATGGAATCATGGTTCCTCCTACTAGTTCGCTGAATTAGTGGGGGATGGGTACAGTAGTCGAGAGGGAGAACGGTCTTGTGGAATATCTTGCCCATGCTTATCTGCAGTTCTCCCCGTAGTCGAGAACTTGGGAACGGTAGCTTCGTAGATCGTTTGGTTAGAAACGGAGGTAAGTATCTGACCTGGTCTTCTTCACCTGCCTCTTCATTCAAGTTTGTGAGCGTGGACATCGTTAATCTTCCGCGTGTATTGCTGTCTCATTGTTTGTTTGATGCATCGCGAGCAGCAAACATGGCAAACAAGGACGAGAAAGTCGTCGATGGCCCCATGACTTCCGCGATTACGTCTGACGAACTCCGGACGGACGATCATGAGCTGGTCAATGCAAGTGGGCATGCCCAAGAGCTGGAGCGAAACTTCAGTCTACTCAGTGTCGCGTCGGTATGTGATTGAATGAACGCGAGGCGCAACAGGGAAGCAATTGACTCTTCCATAGGTTGGTATAACCACTGGGAATACCTGGGCTGCTCTGGGTGGCTCAATTGCCATTGCCATCTACAATGGAGGCCCTCCAGGAGTTCTATATGAGCTGTACGATCCGTCCACTCACATCCCACCGTCTCATACTCACTTCCACATAGCATTGCCTCCTCCGTGTTCTACTGGATGGTCGCTGCCTGCATCGCCGAGCTCGCCTCCGCCATCCCCTCCTCCGCCGGCGTCTACCACTGGGCCACCGTGACCGCCGGCCCGCGCTTCGGCAAGCCGGTCGGCTTCTTCGCCGGCTGGTGGAACTTCTTTGCCTGGATCTTCGGCGCCGCCTCCATGTCGTCCATCGTTGCCAACCAGACCATCTCCATGTGGTCGCTGTTCCATCCCGACTACGCGTTCCAGCGTTGGCACGTCTTCGTCGTATACCTGATCACCACGTGGATGTGCTGCGCCGTCGTGCTGTTCGCCAACCGCGCGCTGCCGTATGTAGGGCAGATGGGCTTGTTCTTCATCCTTGCCGGTGTGCTCGTGTCGATTCTGGTCTGCGCCATCATGCCGAGCACCACCGGGACCGGCCACGCCAGCGACCACTTCGTGTGGAAAGATTGGCAGAACATGTCTGGGTGGCCGGATGGATTCGCCTTTTTAACCGGGATGCTGAACGCCGCGTATGGCGTCGGCACGCCGGACTGCGTCTCGCATCTGGCGGAAGAGATTCCGAATCCGCGAACCAACATCCCGAAGGCGATCGCCGCGCAGATGGTCGTGGGATTGATCACTGCGATCTGCTACCTGGTGACGCTGTTCTACTCCATCAACGATCTGGACGCGGTCCTGAACACGAGCAACAATTTCCCGTTGGCGGAGATCTACCATCAAGCCACGTCATCGCGAGGCGGCGCACTGGGCTTGTTGCTCGTCATCTACATGCCGACGCTGGTTACCTGCATTGGCTGCTATATCACAGCTGGTCGCATGCTATGGACGCTTGCACGAGACTCGGCGACGCCCGCGAGCGGATGGCTTCGAACGATCAGTCCAACGTGGAAAAATCCATTCAACGCCACCCTTGTATGTGGGATTATTTGCTCGATCATGGCATGTATATATGTGGGCAGCGACACTGCGTTCAATGCCTTTGTTGGCTCGTTTGTAATATTGGTCACGCTGTCCTACCTGTCTGCTATCCTGCCTCATATGTTGACGAGGAAACGAAATGTGGCTCCCGGGCCGTTCCAGCTGAAAGGCGTTTTCGGATACACTCTCGGCATTATCTCTTGCGCCTACATGGCCGTCTTCATCGTCATATTCTGCTTTCCATTTGCTATGCCGGTGGATGCTCTCACGATGAACTATGCGTCCCTGATCACCGGCGGGTTGACCATCTTTATAGCCGCATGGTGGTTCTGGAAGAGCACACGGGGATATGAGGGACCGAAAGGCCTAATCGAGGTTGAGGCTGCACTAGTCGCCGAAAGAAGGGCAGATTCAGTGAGCATAGAGAAGGTGTAGGATATATTTTGAATCGCAACCACTATCTTTTGACATTGAAATGTATCGTGCCCATGGCGTCAGATACCCCTCCACCCGACATCCTCAAATTCTCAAACCTTTCGATCTATTAGCTGAGGTGACTCGGCGCCATTGAAACCCTCGAGACACCGTGCAAATATGTTCATGGATGATTCGGAAATCATTCTGTATCTGTCCATCCCCTGGGCCCTAGAACCGATGCAAAGTCCGTTTAGATCTTGTCTGGGTCATTGATGCCTCCCTGCGTAATGACGTATGTCGCCTCCTTCTCAGGCATGTCTTAACCACATTAGCGGAGACCTTGTTGGAGACCCACAGAGCGATACATACCAGGCGAGTCTTGGATCTTCGCAACGCGTTCCTCGCCCCGCCCCTTCCTGAGCAACAGTCGGGTTGCTGATGCGTGAGAGAGAACATGTCCTCCCACGGCTTTGCGTCCATCCGCACCGGCGAAAAGGGCACTAGCCCCAGGGTCGCTTTGGACTTGGTTGGTCTGAAGAGATCAGCACTGTCGAAAGTTAAAGACGTGTCGAACTGACCATGAAGGCGCAGACGTTGAAGTCTATTTTATGTTAGCGTCTTCTAGAAGATCTTATTGGATAAAAGTCCTACCCTCTGCAGTACGCGTGAGCTTGTACAGGAACTGGCCGAGTTTCTGTTGACGCTCAGAGAGCTCCCCACGACCAGAGAAATCTACGCGAAAGAGAGCGATGATGCTGTCGACAATGATAAGTCGATACTCGCCGGACGCGAAGGGGTGCGCCAGCTGGTTCAGCAGATCTTGTAGATGCTGCAAACTATGTCAGTAACAACGACGAATCCGCGGAGCGAAGGAAGATACCTCGCTATTCACTGCTCTTCCGACAAGAATATTCTCGAGACACGTATCACCATCCACTTCAAAACAGTTGGTAAGTTGTCCGCATCAGAAAGGGTCTTTGAAGGTCTGCCACTTACAGCCAAATCGCTCAGCAATCTGGTGGATCCTTTGTGGAGTAAATATCAGGCTGAGTGTAACCGAGGAGCGAGTAGGACTCTTACCTTTCAGGCCGAAATGTTCCTTCGGTGTCTGCAGCTTGTGAGCCGAAGCGATTCTCAATGTATGAAATCGGACACTAACCAATGTATGCAACCTTGCCTTCAGCACCACCCTGGTCCTTTGCGAGGTTAGAGTGACAATTGCTACATCCCTCAATGATAGAAGCAGTGTTTACCTTGGGAAGCTGTAGAATGGGGTTAGTCAAGTTGCAACTTGATGCCGTTCATGAACAATACAAGGGCCATACCTGAGCAATGACAGACAAAGTGTGGGCGATTTGAGTCTTCCCGCAGCCTTGTTCAAATTAGCAGAGTATTGTACCTACGAATTAAGCTATTCCGTACGATACTCTCCGAAAACCTAGATCAGTCAGAAACCGTCAGGGAGCAAATCATGTCGATAACTTACCTCACTGAGACTTGCGCTCTGGAACCCGCTGTACAATGGTAAGCATAGTCCGGACACCGTGGCGACAGGCTTACCCTCCTAGAATGGAGTCTAGGTTCTTGCTACCAGTGCTGAGCCTGAAAACTCGTTTCCGCTTCTGACCGAGTTCCATCGCCGTCATGAAGCTGAACGCTGTAGGCTGAGAGCGAGGTGAGCCGTGTGACATGTTAGCAAGTCTCGACGATTCAGCTTACCTGGCATTTCGTGATTGCCTCCTTGACTTTGTCGACCTTGATCTCACTGAAGCCTTTGATTTTGGAGAGCGTACGACGAGTCGCAGCATGGACAGACTGATTGATTAGCTTCTGTGCCGCTGCTCGATATCGTCCATGCCTCCAAAGGAGGCCATAGCCATCACAGAACTTACTGCGACTGTACAGTATCCATTGACTTTCAGCTTCTGGATATCCGCCGCATTGATACCTAAACCGTGTCAATCGTCTCATGTACGCGACGAAACCGTTAGAACCATACCATGGGCCTGGATGGCGTCAATGTCGACGATAAAATCCTGTTTTGCCTCAGATCACTGATTCTCCTCTCAAGGTTGGGGAAGTCTACGTCTTCAATTTCGTCGCTAACCACCGAAGAAGGCATGGTGATCACGAAAGTATGCTCCCTGAATCCGATGCTGCTACCTAGTTAAAGTGACGCTGTGATGTAGCGACTCAAACAAAGTAAATCTGATGGGCAAAATGAATGAACATGTAGTACCTTCGTGAAGATGTTCCTCGAACGAGTATCGAAACGGGAGGTATTCAAATTGCTAGAGGGCCATTGAAACAGGCAGTTCAGGTCGCGCCTACCGTTTGGGGACGATGTCAAGGCCTGAGGCCTGATTTGACAGCTTGGGCAGGGAAGTACCCAAAGGGGGTGGCTCCTTCCCTATATGATGTTCCAAAGTCATGTGTCTGCTCACATGATTCATCGAGTATAATTCGCGTTGATCGCAATGACGTGGGCGGACATATATGTATTTCAGTTCGTAGGGCATCCCGCGATACCAAACACGGGACGGCGGACAAAGGGCAGGTCAAAATCACAACGTGGACAGAAGTAGATAGTCAGATAGGCCATGATGCGACTGTGAATTTAAGAACTACTTGCCCAACTGTGTGTGGAAGAATAAAAAACGGGAAAACGAAAAGCATCACGATGGATGCCAAACAACCTTCAAGAGGCTGGCCGACACATGCAGAAACACCACCTTCACTCTTTAATCTCCCTTCCATCTGAACTTATCCCCAGCTCCGCCTGAAACTTCGCTCTCGGGTGACGTCTCGTCACCTTGCCGTCACTTCCCTCACAGCTCTCCACCATCCTTTGCCTTCGTTGGATACTCGCAGATGTTGGTCCAGTGGAACCTGGCCCGATCGCCGACCATGATACATGATCGAACCTCACTGGAATGGATAGAGTACAGGACTGAAAACCTCAGGCCTTTCGTCGACCGGCCTTGAGGTGTGTAAAAGGGATGCAAACGCATGGGTATCGGGATCTCATCAACGTGGTAGAGGGTCGTGTAACGTCATGCCGGTGTCGGGAAAAGGTGTAAGGGCAACCGTGGGCATTGGTGAAACGATCGTGATAAGGTAGGAAAGTGAATCGAAAAGGAAATTGATGCACTCCAGCTACAAGATGTAGCGTTATATCTCTTAACAGGGATAAATTGTGCCGTGCCTCTGCGCTATATAATCGGTCTGCACAATTAGGCGACCGCAGGAGCGGTAGGCGCAGGCACACTTTGAACGGGTGGGATGCCGTCCCCATTGACTTCGCCAGCCTGAGGGCATTCCTTCGAGATGTGGCCGACTTCACCGCAGCGGTAGCAAGTCTTCGCAGCTCCAGATCCAAGAGGTCCTCCGTTCGGGGCGGTGCAGTCGCGAGAGATGTGACCGAGCTTTCCACAGGCGTAGCACTTCATCGCCTGCGCTTGACAGTCGCGGGCGAAATGGTTGGGACCGCCGCATTTGTAGCAAGTCGCAGCGCGAGGAGCACCACCGGCAAATCCACCGCGCATGCCACCATAGCCACCGCGTATGCCACCCGCACCACGAGGGGGTCCAGCACCAATTCCTGGCGCGGCCGCACTCGTACACTGACGCTACTTCTTGTCAGAACACCAGCACTCATCAACTCCCACACCCACTCACAGCTAGATGGCCAGGCTGTCCACAGTTGTAGCAGCGACCACTGGTTGCACCACTCAATCGAAGGGTCGGGCAGTCAGCCTGGACGTGTCCGAGGCCTTGGCAATGGTAGCATTGCTTCGCTAGTCGAGTGTCAGGCATTGTCCATCAAGGATTCCAATTGCGAGATGCTTACATTCGGTCGTTCGTGGGTGAGGGCAAGCGTTGGACTCGTGGCCTGGTTGCTTGCCTAACGAGCCGATTAGCACTTATCCGAGACATTGTCATGGTGGCGCATGCACTTACAGTTATAGCAAAGTCGTTCAGACGATGAGCAGACCTCTAGTCTATCCGTTAATATTGACATCACGTCATCCAGCCCAGCTCGACGTACCGGCATAGTGGCCGACGTTGCCACACTTGTAGCATGCACGACGCGAAAGTGAAGACATCCTGAATCCTGATCCTTCCGTATGTTCCTATTCCTGTACTCGATTCGAATGTCAGATATTCAGGTCGATCGAAGCGCTACGG
The DNA here is from genome assembly GCF_010015585.1 of Eremomyces bilateralis CBS 781.70. NCBI lineage: Eukaryota > Fungi > Ascomycota > Dothideomycetes > Eremomycetales > Eremomycetaceae > Eremomyces > Eremomyces bilateralis. The sequence goes on from NW_022985083.1 coordinate 513,054, forward strand.
CTGGCCAAGAATGCGACGGAGGAGAGGTGATAGATTCTTCGCAAGGCCGAAACGTGGCGGTGAAGCTAGCTAGCTCCAGGTCAAGGCAACAACTCGATCGCAGTTCAACGACAGTCAACCTCCAAAATTGCGATCGGAAATGCGCAACGTGATTGGATTGCGTGAATCGATTGGGGTGAGTGTTCGTTTGATGGAATATATTGGAATACCTTTCAACGGCTTCCCGAGCTCTCTGCAAATCCTTTCATTGTCAGCATCAGGATGAGAGTTGGCGGAAGTGAAGAGCCACGGCAAGATCTCATGACAAGAGCGTCCAGCGGCCAATCAAGCCACGAGTAGAAAGGATGAAGAATGGATAACCTACAGTAGTCCAAAATCTCAAAGCTCCTGTCCTAACCTTCCCGCAGCGACTCGACTCGTCCGTCCCACCAAGAGAAACACCGGAAGATATAAGTTTAGTGTTACGAAGGGCATCCGTGTCGTGGCGGAATGGATGGGAAGTTAGTTTTGAGGGGGAGAAAGGTTCAGAGGACGGACGGGGAACAGCGGTCCTGTGCTGAGAGCGTCCTGGACTCCTGGTGGAGTGCTGCGCATGCGGCGGGTGCTGAGGGCGTCTGGGGGTGCCAGCCAATTAGGAGTGGCTCTGACCTGGTCGCCCACTCAGCCACGCATGCCAGCTCTGTCACCCATCGCAATTTGCAGCAAAGTTGGCGGTTGCTAGGGAGTGCATAGCTAATACCTACGCCTACACCCCAGGGCGGGCTACATCACCGCCTGCACGGACAGCACCGACATCCGCACAACCTGCAAGTCTTCTGCAACTGCTGCACAGTGTACTCCTCCAAATCTCCAACTGTCCACCATCATGAAATGCTAGAATGTGAAAATCCCTCCATACTCCTGCATACTCCATGCCCGATGATACTCACCTCCGGCATGTTCCCTTTGCTCATCGCTCCCCTGCAGCAAAACCAGGCCTCGGGATGTCGGGATGGACGGACAATGCAGCCGAATCGACAGGCCAATTGTCCAATAAACCTGACAGTCTCTGTAAAAAGGGACACATCTTTTCTGGCATCCTGACACTTTGTCCATTCGTTCGCAAAACCTATTAGCCAATCATCTCTTCAGGGCTCCTCAGGATGGTTTCGCTTCTATGGCTTGTTTAGGCATGTGAGTTGACATGTTCATACTTCATACTACAAACTGATGCCATGGAACTCGCTTTCACCCTCGGGAATCTCGTATTGTCGCCTTTGCACAGGGGTTTACGTATTACTTTATTACTTAGGACTTGGATTACGGATTGGTGCCCTTAGTTTCATCCATCCAGCTCAAACCATTTATTATTCAATTTTTTAACTTGTCTTCCTTGCGATTTGCGAAGGCATAGAGTATCTCTGTAGCTATAATTAGGAGTAATAGTGTTAAATAGGACACGACTTTCCCTCCCGTCCACACTAGTCCACGGCGGTGCTTGGCCATTTCTTCTCATGGTTAGCGCGCTCTGAGCTCTATTCATGAACCAGACAGGATCCAGGTGGAAGAGTCTGCTCGGCTCTACTTCGGTAACATCAGGTATCCCGCGCCCCCGCTCCGTCCCGCTCATCCTCGTCGCCGACATCGCGCACCGCCACAGCATAAAATTGATTCTCACGTGCATCGTGTAGAGTCATAATTGAATGGAAATATGCCTTCGGTAGATTCATAACATTCCGGCAAATTGTACATTCCAAATCATGTCGAGTAACGCCCCCATTTCAGAGGGGCGAGGGCGTAGTCAGATCTATCTCTCAACCAGAGGTGGCGCCTCCGGGGTGCGTTTTCCTTATGGGATATCTGAGCGGCATACTAAATCGCCATAGCTTTCGTTCGAGAATGCCGTGCTTCAAGGACTGGCCCCCGATGGTGGCCTCTTCTTGCCCTCGGAGGTTCCAATTGCTTCAGATTGGGTACGTTGAATCATTCTGCGACAAATTGTTTGCGGGTGCCGGGACTAAATCCAGGATTAGGAGAGCTGGAAGGACCTGTCATACACTGAATTGGCCTTCCAAATTCTGAGCTTGTATATATCGACCGTTGATATTCCCTCCGAGGACCTGAAAAACATCCTCAATCGAAGCTACTCGACTTTCCGGGCCAAAGACGTCACGCCCCTAGTTCATCTCAAGGATAATCTCTACCTCCTTGAGCTCTTCCATGGCCCTAGCTATTCGTTTAAAGACTGTAGGTGTGCTATATCGTCGATAGTGACTATTGACTTACAGTGACGTAGGTGCATTGCAGTTCTTGGGAAATATCTTCGAGTATTTCCTAGTCCGGAAGAATCAGGGCAAGGCAGGAAGAGGTGGGCTCACTGATATCCTTGACATCGTTAATCGCGCTCGGTGACTGACTGGCCTCTAGACAGACATCACTTGACAGTCGTTGGAGCAACAAGTGGCGATGTATGCGCTCTTTGTCAAGTCTTGCCGCAGACGATTACTAACCGAGTGTACAGACTGGATCGGCCGCAATCTATGGACTCCGAGGCAAGAAAGATGTCTCGGTATTCATCCTGCATCCAAAGGGGCGCATTAGCCCTATTCAACGAGCTCAAATGGTCACTGTTTTGGACGAGAATGTGCATAACCTGGAGATTGAAGGAACGTTCGATGACTGTCAAGTAAGTGAACTCGCATTGTCCTTATGGTATGCGCTCACCGAGTGTTCAGGATATCGTCAAGGCGATCTTCGGTCACTTCGATACGGATTCAAGCTTGAACATCGGCGCCGTCAACTCCATCAATTGGGCAAGGATCCTGGCTCAGATCGTTTATTATTTCCATTCCTACTTCCAACTCGTCAAGACGAATTCCATCAAGATCGGAGAGAAGGTCAGATTCGTGGTGCCCACTGGGAACTTTGGGAATATTCTTGCAGGTTTGACCCTCCGCCTCGATATATTGACCGGGACTAAATGATCTCTGCAGGATATTTTGCACAGCGGATGGGACTTCCAATAGAGAAGTTGGTCGGTACGTACAGCTTCTTTCGAATTCTGATTTTATCTATGATTTATGCTAATCTGTTTTAGTGGCAACGAATGAGTGAGCTGCATTACGATCTTGTTCTGGGCCATTGCTAATTCTAACCAAGGAATGATATTCTCGACCGGTTCTGGAGGTCCGGTACGTACGAGAAGCAACCAGTCAAAGGAGCGGAGGCAGAGGGTGGTCTGGAAACAGACGGTGTGAAGGCACACACTGAGGGCTGCAAGGAGACGCTTAGTCCGGCGATGGACATTTTGGTCTCCAGTAACTTTGAGAGACTCATGTTCTACCTTGCCAAACGTAAGTTATTCAGTGATACCAGTCACCAAGCACTGTCTGCGCTCTGGATGTGCTAATCGGATGCAGAATTCGCATTAACCAACGGTATGGACGACGAGTCGAGCAACAAAAAAGGAGCACAAGACGTTGCATCCTGGTACCAATCCCTCAAAACAACGGGCAAGTTCGGGCCCGTGCCCCAAGATCTCCTCGAAATCGGCCGCCGTACCTTCGAAAGCGAGCGCGTGAGCGACCCCCAGACTGTCCAGACGACGAAGGCCTACTACGAATCAGTCGGGTACATCCTCGATCCGCACTCTGCGGTCGGCGTCACTGCTGCCGAACGATCCATCTCGCGAGCTGGCAAGGACGTCTCGCACATTTCGCTGTCGACCGCGCATCCGGCGAAGTTTTCGTCGGCTGTCGGACTGGCGTTGGAGGATGAGAAGGACTTCGATTTCGAGGCGAAGGTGCTTCCTGAAGAATTCCGTGGCCTCTTGCAGAAACAGGAACGGCTCACGACGGTGGAGAACTCCTGGGAGCATGTGAGGGAGCTTCTCAAAAAGCAAGTGGAAGAGGAGTTGAAAGCCGGAAGCAGCAGCTAGGCGGGCATATGTCGGTATATTGTGGTTTCACTTCATGAGAGGATTGTAGAGATTACAGAGTCAAATAGAGCAAACATGCGCCGCTCGAGGACATATTCCATGGTCATCGAGTAAGATAGTATATATAAGTCTGAGTATTTGACGTTGCGTCATCATTCATGATCTTTCCCCATATTAGGATCATCTCTAATAGTACGGAATTGCTGCGATAGCCTCAATCTCCACCAGGAAGTCTCCAGGTAGCTTGGCCACCTGCAGGGCCGTACGAGCAGGCTTGGGGTACGGCAACATCTTTTGATACACCTCGTTCATCGCTGCATAATCTTCAATATCGGCAAGGAAGACGGTGCATTTGAGGATATTCGCCAACGACGTCCCGGCCTCTTCGAGGACGACTTCGATGTTCTTGATGATTTGTGCCTGTACAAAACGTTAGCACGTTCATGAAGGGGGGTGTATTCACTATTAGCTTACGGTTTGATTCTTGATACCTCCTTCGACTATAGAACCGTTGAATGAAGGGGTTGTCCCTGATGTGTACACCAGTCCTTGGGCCGTGGCACCGCCAGACAAGAGTTTACTCTGGCTTCCGAGATAGGTCACCGGTCCAGTAGCGTTGTAGGCGCAAGCGGTACCAGCTACTGCGAGGCACGTAGCGAAGATACTAATGAGCTTCATATTCAGGACGTGTAGTGTAAGATTGTTGGAGTAAATGAGCAAGGACTTTCAATAGAACGGCTTTTGTTGGATAGTACTGGCGAAAGTTGCAATGACTGGACTTGACAAAAACGCTTCTTCCTGACAACAGTAACTCAACATTTAGAGAGATTCATCCAAGTAATTATACCAGACTTCGTCACAGCACGGTGTCTATGCTGCGGCACTTTTCCTTCTCATGCCCAGAAGCGGCGGGACTTGATATCAGGAGCTGTGCATCTAGGCGCCTTGGCCGAACACGGAAAGATATCCATCGTATCTCATTTACCTAAGTCTTCGAGTTCTTGACATGTTATACGAAGCAATCGTTCAAGATAGCTGATAGATCGTCACTTCATCAGTGGTCACTGGTCAAGAGTGCAGGTAAGCTTGGTGTGGAGCAACGGCTGACCCCCGGCGAATACGAGATAGAGATCGGCAAAACTCGGTGAACTACTTAGAGGTTAAAATCCTACGAACGGTACCTTATCTATTAGGTTTTAGGAATGGGGATTGGGGACATCATTCTATCAAAGATGAAAGAACCAAGCCTTTCCAATGCCCACAGCAGAAGGTTGCGGAGCCCTATCCCCCAGCGCTTCCACACTGCACGCGAGCGATCTTCAGTTCCCATCCGATGATCTGAAGCTCTCCAGTGCCGTTATTCCTTAGAATGCCGAAATGCAGGGTCTCAGAGATCGGCTGCCGATCAATTCGCGTGCAATGATATTCTAGAATAGACAGAGACCCACTAGCCTTTCAACATCAATTAGATATGACACATCGGTTCTCTGCGGTCCAGAGCTGTCCAGGTCTCAGGTCTCAACCAATCCATCATGTTCACCGTATTCTCCGAAACGTTACATTGCTCCAAGCCTCCAGCAACTTGATGAGCGAGGGCAAGCCGTATCTTGGAGCCAAGAGACCGGAATGAAACCTAATTTCCTCCATCCATTGACTGGCGAAAGTATCCGCAGTTCCGCACCCACACCACTCGTGTGCCAGACGCCAGTATTAATCGTCAGCAGAAGACTACGGCTGTCTGGGGCAAATTCAAGCCGGGCTATAATCGAAGTCGCTAACTTGTGGAGCAGCAGGATGAAGTAAATCGCAATGTGTGGGGGGCGTTGTCGCTCGTCCATAGCCCATCTCGCTCTGCTGTTCGATTTGGAGCCTCTTGACTCTTGAGAGTCGTCTAGACAGCTTCAGCTTTGAGCTTCCCGAAGAGAAGCATATCGGCATGCTTCATTCCGTGCGCGGATGAAGTTGTGGTAAAATTACCTGAAGGGGAAAAGCGCATGATGGTGGTCGTTTAGCGAATTCATCCTCCACAGTCCAACAGTTCATGGGGATAAATCATGGCTGCAGCCTGCAGGCTTGCCCCTGTCGATTTCTCCAACCCGCCAAGCGGACAACAACCGATATCAAGATCTTCCTCCGGCCGCCGTCCCCACTCCTCTATTTAAGTCCTTATCAATTCTTTAGACGACACACCATTAGTACACAAGGCGAAAAGATCGGCATATGTACACTACAGCACACTACTGTCAACCGACTAACAGACAACAGTTCGGCCACCAAGTTCGTACCGATATCAAGTTGCGAACAAGCGACCTCATCCCCCCGGATATTCCACCGTTATCCACCACGTTTAAGGAATATGCCTCCTATCAGCGTGGGTGACGATAATGATCATCCCGCCGACTGGCCCGGAGATTACAATTTCCCTGCTAAAAGATCCCGCGGCCACGATGGCAGTGCATATTACGATAGACTTCCTAGTCAACGTCACCTACGCGAGTGTTCGCAGGAATCGTCTAAGACATGATCGCCCGTCGGCCTTTAGAACAGTCATAAGATTGATACACACTTGAAAGACCCTTAGCAGCCCGATATTATCGTATCTCGAGGTCGCCGAAATGCAGACAGCAATCCGCACTTGGGAGTTCGGAGGGCTTGAGGTTGTGGAACCAAGTACTCTTATAAGAGGAGAGTGTTCCGCTGTTGGAAGTCCGTGAGAGCTTCATCGATATCATCAAGTCAATTGCTATTATATGCCAAGATGAAGACGCCCCACGCCATTTATACCGCGCTTTCAATAGCAACTGCTGCGCTTTCAACACCCCTTGGTACCAACCATGGGCTCGTTCAGTTCAAAGGCCCCATTAGTGTCGAGTCTGACTCGCTGCACAATGTCCACATTGGCTATGGAGATGATCTTGAAGGTGAACTCCGGGTGGTGTATGGAGACTGCGGCATGAGTGCGGAACACGAGAAGCATCACGATATCACCATCACCATCGTTGACAAATCCTCCCGCCCCGATCGTCTGGTCTGGATTGTACCCCGAGAGATCCAGGCCAATGGTTGTCTTCATGCTTTCTCCAATGGAGGACTCGTGGGTCGATCCCTACCTATTGGCGTCTCTGCACCTCTTCGAAAACGTGAATTGTTAGCTGATGTTGCCGAAACAATGGGACCTTGGTTTGACGGTGTGGCATACATGCAATCCAAAAGCATCAATGCCGCTGCTTCAAAAGAAGCAAAGTCGAAGAGCATTGCCATTGTCGGCGGTGGCATGAGCGGGCTCATGACCAGCTTGCTTCTTGAGTCGGTTGGTATGCACAACTGGCATATCCACGAGTCCACCCAGAGGGTTGCAGGTCGTGTCCGAACCAAGTATCTCAACAACACTACGCCTGACCAGTACCAATATCAAGAAATGGGCCCCATGCGCTTCCCAGTGAATATCAAGTATTCCGATACCGACGAAAAAATCGATATCCAAGATCACAAGATGGTGTTCCAGCTCGGTGAGACTCTTAACAAGCTCAACAACAACGACCCAAGCGTAGCTGTCAATTTCATCCCCTTCATCCAAAACAGCCCGAACACTCCTGCCAGTTCGAATGGATACCGTCTCCCCGATGGTCGGATTCCAAGCAGCGCTCAACTCGAAGCCGACCCGTCCCTGAAAGGCCCTGCGTCCGTATCATCCAATCCCGAAGCCCAGGCTTTTGCCGAAGAAGCACTGGAACTGTTCGGAGGCATGACCCCCGACCGAATCAAGGCTTTTGCGACGAACGTCTACAGGGCCCACAAAGACGCGGTCGACCGCGGGTTATTTCACTGGTCCGAGGCTACTTATATTAAGTATGCGCTTGACATGGACGCCAACCTCACGGACTCCATCGCAGGGGCTGAGCACCATCCGATGTGGCTTTATGACAATGTCTACTTCGGCGCTTCCGAATGGAAGACGATCGACAAAGGCCTCAGCTCCCTTGAGCGCGCATTCACACCGCTCGTGAAGGACAAGACCACCTTTGGCCGCAAGATTGAGGGACTTGCCTACGATGCTGAAACCGACAAAGTGGCTCTCCAGTGGCGCGAGGATCCCTTCCAGATGGTACCCGAGACCGAGGAATATGACTATGCCATCGTCGCCGTTCCATTCTCGAAAGTGAGGGGCTGGAGCCTCCCGCGGTACTCAAGCCTTCTGACCCGTGCCATCGACACCATGAACTACCAACAGTCGTGCAAGATCGCACTTCACTACAAGACTCGCTTCTGGGAGAAGTTGGATCCGCCAATCATCGGAGGATGCGGTTCCGTTGACATTTATGGTGTCGGTTCAGTCTGTTATCCTTCCTACAATATCAACTCGACCGACCCCGGTGTCCTCCTTGCCGCGTACGCATCTGGCACTCCTGCGCGAACAATGGGCGCCCTGAGCGACGCGGACCACGTTGGTCTCGTTCAACGTGCCATGGTCGAGGCTCACGGCCAGATCGCCGCCGATGAGTACACTGGCATCTACGACCGTCAATGCTGGGAGATGGATGAGCATCAGGCTGGCGCGTGGGCCGCTCCCCTGCTCGGCCAACAGGAGCTCTACCTTCCTGCTTACTTCAACACGGAGTCCAAGACCATCTTTGTCGGAGAGCATACCAGCTATACGCATGCCTGGATCTTCTCTGCCCTGGACAGCGCTGTGCGTGGAACCACGCAACTCTTGCTTGACCTTGGTTTGGTGGATGAGGCGAAAGAGATTGTCAACACTTGGATGGGTCGGTGGATTGCGGTCTAATCATTGGTCGGACGCTGGTCGAGTGTAGCTGGAGGAAGTGTTTTATTTAATGCGTCGACAGGTCGACTGATAGGTGCTTTGAGCATATTGATGACAATGACATGATCTTTTTACGTGTATGAGTGCAATCCCTGAGTGCAATCCCTGAGAGCCCCGCTGCTGTGCATGACGGTCTTCGATTGATAAACTTTTGCATAAGCGGACGTAACATCATTCACGTACATGTTTTGCTCTCTGTGCTGGCCGGAGTTTTGGTTGCTAAAAGCATTACTCCTCCTTCTCAATCACCGCTGGCGCCCGAACTTCCCTTCCTTGCATATATTCTAGACCTTCTCCGCCCTATTCCGAACATTGTTAGCCTCCGTCAATAGCCTCTCCATTGGAGGAGTCACTTACATAGCTGATGAGCGGGGACACCTCCACTCCATCTTCCTTGTCTTCACTCACAACAACAGCCCCTGCAGCTTGGACCCAACGCTTGCCTTGAGCCATGATATCTCGTCTGCTTGTGTCGGGGTCGTCCTCGCCGGCACCTGAAATGATGTAGTCAGCAACATGTTTTGGAACTATTGTACTGGAAGCGACAGACCTCGTGCATTCTTCAAAGGCGAAAACTCATCCTCCCGTTTGACTTCCATACAGGCGAACTTGTCCATGCTCAGGAACGGAAAGCAGTCGAACACGAACTGCTCGAGTTTGATCCCGTTAGCCTTCTCTGGCTTGACAGTCTCGCCCGTCTCCAAGTCACAGTACGGGATCTTCTTCCGCGCGACGTGATGTGGAAGCCGATTCGCCCAGCTCGGGATACTCTCGAGGAAGTCATACGAGTAATAGTGGTTAACGATGTTGGCGGCGCGGAATTTGAGAAGGTCGTGATTCTTCGAATCCTTGGCCTCGGCGGTCTCGGCATCGATCTCCGAGTATTCGACAACGTCTGGCTTCCCATTCTTCTGTAGGATTAGACCGACTGATTCTTTGGCGTCTCGCTTGCGGACGACTTTGGTAGCGATGTCGACGTTTTTAGATCCAGAGAAACCAATGAATGTGGGATCGGCGACGCGGACGAGGCAGTTGTCCACGCAGTAGGCGTGGATATGTTTGATTCCACGCTTCTTCATGTCGGCAACAACCCCCGAAGCGATGAGGGCATTATAGAGACCTCCATTACCATCGGGAGCAACGGCAACCTAATTTTGACAGTGTTAGTAAGTATAGCGTTGCTTCGAGAGCATCCTGCTTCTTACCTTGTCCTTCGACTCTAGGATGATCTTCCCATCATTCGAAATACACGGTAATACGCCCTGCTCAAAGATGACCACACTCTCCTTCTTCAGCCCAAAGTAATTGTTCTTCTCGAAGAACTTCTCCGTTGGCCCTCGCGTCGGACCACTGGTCATGACATACCAGGGGATCACCACTCCCTCCTTGTTGTGCTGCTTCTCCGCCACATGTTGCGCTCTCCATATCCGCTCTCCTTGCAGCTGGAACAGCGACTTCTGGCTCGGCAATCCGATGTCGAAGCAACCCTTAGGATCGGAGCTTCCCAGCCTTGTGCCCTGACCGCCTGCCATGAGCACCACCGCCACCGTATTGTCCGCGATCAAATCGATCCCTTGCTCGTACCATTGTGACAGATCTTCGGGTTTCGAGTCGAAGACGGAGGATGTCGCATCCAGCGGCAACGGTTCAAGAGCAGGTGCTCCTTCTATTTCCGCGGGTTTGGGAGGGTTCAGCGCATGGTCGGCGAGCTTGTTGATTCGATCCGGGTCGAAGCCGGATAGCTGCTTGCGCAGCGCTTCTTTCTGGCTAGCATTGAGGGAGTCGTAGAAGGTAAAGACATGTCCTTGGCCGGCTTTCTCGTACTTTTGGCGGAGCTCTTTCAATTGCTCATCACTGGGCTCTTGCACCGTGTCATTGCCCCCACTGCGGTTGTTGATGTTGCTGATCATTTCTTGGACGGTTGGTGCCATCTTTCTTATGCCAGGTATGGGAGAGACTAAGGTATTTGGTAGGAATTGACAAAGTAGTAGCACTTCGAGAATGTTCAGATGATAAGGTTCCCTGTCTCTGGCTTTAAATACTTGTAGGATTGAATCAACTTATTTTCAGCCCATCACCCTCCTGCACTTTCGGGTCTTGAGTCTGGTCTTGAATTGGAGGGGGTTGAACTGTGTCCAACTCAGTCCAAGGCCCCAAGGCTCAGGGCAAGTTGCAGCTCCATGTCACTAGCTCCGGCTGTGCTACGCCATTGTCCCCACCAATGTCCGTGTGCGCTGCAGTGCCAATTGCGAAGATGCCCGAGACGGAACACGCCAAAGTGTAATTAGTGTCAAGTACGGACTACTCCGTACTCATCGAGCCAGAACTGCATCTTAATCAGGAGCGTGCAGGAGGCATAGGAACGGTTCGCCTAAATCGTGACGCCACCAGGTATGAGGTAAGAAAAGGAAAATTGACGAGACAGATGTTCAGGAGATTAGGAAAGTACCCAGAGCTCGAGCTTCTAGGGGTGAATATCATTGATGTTCGATATATGCACTAGGTTGCCTGCGATTATCTTATGCGAAGACGAATCCAATATCAAACACCGCCGTGAGTTTGCCGCATTCAAAGAACTTTATTCAACCCTCAAATACCCGTGCCTTCGGAAACCTAAGGAATGTGTCCATTAATCGCCAGCACTCTTACGCTTTCATCGACCGTTTCGGGGTTCGCACCAGGTTCGGCCGGTCTCAGCGATGGCAGAGGAGCAGGGTTCAGAATCTTGATCGCATCGATCAATGGAGCACTTGGGTTCACCTCCAGACCAAAGCCCGGCTTGTTTAGCTCAGAAACATCAAGATAGCCGTTTACTGGGATTGGCTCGTTCAGGAACAAGTTGCCGAACACAGGTAAGACCGACTTGCCATCCGGTGAGTTGGCAAGATACTCCTGAAAGGGGGAGTTCGCTTGTGAGACAACGAAGTGGTAGCTGTACGAACCGCTGGCATGCGGCACAATCGGGATGTCATACGCAGATGCCATAGCGGAGATCTTCAGAAGCTCTGTCATTCCGCCAACCCACATGACATCCGGTTGAAGGATGTCCAGATTTCGGCCCTCGATGAGCTTTCGGAATCCATAGCGGGAATACTCATGCTCTCCGGTCGTGAATTTGGTTCGGGGATGTGCTCGCTTGATCAGCTCGTAGCCCTCGGTGTCGTCTGGACTTAAACACTCCTCAAACCAGTTAATCTTGAGGTCTTCGCATTCCCGGGCTAGTTCGATCGTATAAGGAACGTTCAGGCTCATGTAGCAGTCGACCATGAGAGGAAAGTCGAATCCGACACTCTCGCGATGTTTCCGGAGAAACTCGACATTCTTTCGCATGCCTTCCGCTCCCTCTCCAGGGCCGTAAGGCAGAGGGACCTTAGCACCACTGAATCCCATGGATTTTGCAGCGGCAGGTTCTGGCCCTGTGCAATAGAAGTCGAGCCTGCTTCGAGTGGCGCCTCCTATCATCTTGTACACGGGCTCGTTCCGTATCTTCCCCAGTAGGTCCCAGAGCGCAAGGTCAATGACTGAAATGACCGCAACTGGCAATCCTTTTCGGCCATAGAACATGGAAGCCCGGTACATCTGCTCAAACACATGGTTTGTGTCTCTTGGATCTAGTCATATTAATCGGAATTTATATCCAATGTGCAGTCGAAGGCCTTACCGGCTCCTATGAGGAATCGTTCAAAATGTTGAGCAACGAGCCAACACGCAGGAGGTCCACCAAAACCAGTAGCGAACCCTTTACTGCCATCTGATGCTTCGATTTGCACGCAGAATGATCCAAGGACATTGATTCCCCAACTGGTCCGAGATTGTCTGTACTCTTCATACTGCGACATGGGCGTGGAGATTTTGGAATCAATCAACCAATGCCCACCTTTTACATTGTGATAGTCCCCTCCCGACCCCACGCCATGCAGGATGAATGTACGAACGCCATTGACTAGGGGAAACGCCTGAACCGGCATGATGCCGTTCGTCTCGCCTTGAGGGAGCTTAGCAGCAGGCGTCTTAAGTGTCAAATGGTTTTTGTCGCGTTACGCAAACTGATCAGGTCTATCACTTACGGTCCGTGTCTACTGCAGCAGGATGGTATATATCCAGAAGCGGGCGCTCTCTACTGCAAATCCGCTACATTTTCAGACAGATTGCGGCGAGGGTGAGATGAGCCCGACGCCAGGATTCTGAGTCGCAGAGATTTCCGTCGGTGTATTAAATGCTGACTAGAATTCAGACATTTCACTTATTCTTGCGTCTGGCAATCTTCGTCACTCGACAATCGACAGCCGACACTAATTATTATTAGCTGCAACCAGACCGCTAGGCGACTTCAGTCACCCCATCGGAGCCATTAGCCCGATCTGGGGGATGGTCAGCGGCCCCAGCGGGCATTGATGGCCCGCGACATTGGCGTGACGGATGCCGCAACAATATTCCCGTCTCTAGAGCCCAACTTGGCCCATCCCCAACCCCGCAAACCGGTCGGCTGTCACAACCTTGCAAGCCCGAATCTGACTGAGATCAGCTCTCTCGGTCTATCACCGAACGAGAAGGAATGGCAACTCCCTCAGTTGCTTCCTCTGTCTCGATGCGCTGCAGCCATGAGCTTGCCCGGCAACCAGCCGCAGCATTTCGCCAGTCCGCAGTCGCATTCGGCCTCATCTGGCGCCCACCAGTCCCCTGACGAAGTAAACAACCTGAGACACGCGAATGGTCAGTGGGACGGCAACGAGAGCAATGGGGAGGACGAGCAGGATGGCTCCAGGAAGCGGAAGAGATCGAATGGACCGGTGTTGGAGGGACCAACGCCGGTCTCATGCGAAATGTGCAAGCAGCGCAAAGTAAGATGCGATCGTGGACAGCCAGATTGCGGCTGGTGTGTGAGGAACGGTCACGTATGCGAATACAAGCCCCGCAAAAAGCCTGGACTAAGAGCGGGTTATGGGCGGGAATTAGAATCAAGACTTGGTAAGTATACGATCGAGAAAGCGCCTGGGATGGGATGGCTAATGTTTGGATCAAGATCGACTTGAGGAATTGGTCCGTATTCAGCAAACCACCATCACGCAGCTTGCATCGGCGCAAGGGACGGTTATCGAGACATCAACTGCTCCTCCTACAACCTCAGACGTACAAACTGTCTTTAGAACTCCTGCGCCGTTACAAAAACCTCACATCCCTGGCCCGGAGACAGCACTGTTTTTGCAAAAACCATCCTCTTTCAACGCGGCCCCTACAATAGCTCACGACTATCGCACCAACCTCAATGGTGGACAGACATCGTTACACAGCGGATCAAGGACCAATAGTCTTCAGCAGAATATATCCGGGGAACCTCTCCATCCACAAGGTGCTCGAAATCACCCACGCTCCTCAAGAGACTCATATGGACAAGTTCCTGACCCGATTTTGGAGTCTTCATCTCTCAATATCCGTAACAGCCCGCCTGCGTCGGACTCCATGGAGGGTGATCTACCGCCTCAGGATCTGGTATGGGCACTAACGACCCTTTTCTTCCACCATGTAAATACATGGTGTCCAATCTTTGTACGGCGTCAGTTGAGCGATTCCCTATTCGGCTCCAAACCCTTGAATGACGATGATCGTATTATGCTTCATGCTATTGTAGCCACCAGCCTAAGATTCTCGACGGACCCACGGCTCACACCTGAGAGACGGACGAGGTATCATTCGATCTCGAAAGAGAAGGTGCTCCTCTACGGCCTTGAAAATAGCTCGGTGAGATCACTTCAAGCCCTGGTAATCCTCGCCCTGGATGTCGTTGGATCTTCCAATGGACCACCAGGCTGGAACCTCCTCGCTCTTATCACGCGCTCAGTCGTCCAACTTGGACTTGCTGTGGAACCGAATTCTTCTACCGTGGTCCCCGCTTACCCCTCGATCTACACGCTTCGGGCCATGGTATTGCCGGGACCGATTGACTTTCATGAAGAAGAATGCAGGAGGCGGCTCTTCTGGATGATTTATCTGCTTGATAGATACGCCACGATCGCCACGGCGTTTGAGTTCGCGTTGGACGAAAAAGAAATTGACCGGAAACTGCCATGCCATGAACAATTCTTCGAGAACAATCAGCGTGTGGAGACTCGATGGTTCCGGTCCAAAGCAGACCCAGCAGAAGTTTCGGAGGACAGGCCAGACAACCTAGGAGTGTTTTCTTATTACGTTGAACTCATCGGGATCCTTTCACAGATTCATCAGTTCCTCAAGAAACCAGTTGACATCGGTGCGCAACCTGATGTCGATGCGTGGAGGAAGGAATACAAACAGCTGGACAGTGCCATCCAGCAATGGTATTATAGAGTTCCGGCCGAGATTCGCAATATTTCTTGTCTCTACCGTTCCGATCGCAACCCGCGGAATGCTCAGACCTGTCCATGGGTTATGCTGCATGCCGCTCACCAAACGTGGGTCTGGCCAACCTTTCGTCCCGGGTTTTACTAACGTCTGCCAGCACCATCATCCGGCTTCATTCTTCAGCGGCATACCCGACAACCCGTTCTCCGAAATTCCAGCCTTCACGGTCTGCAGCGGACAATTGTGTCACTGCCGCCCAGCGGATCGTCGACCTGTGTACATATGTGCGGGACCACCAGCTTCTGGACAAGCTGGGTCCGCCCTTCGTATTCTCGGTCTGGGTCGCCGCTCGCCTCATCCTCGTAGACTGCACCACGCGCAAGCAGGGCATATCCACCGGAATCTGGACGCTGGTCGAAACCCTTCGAACCATGGGCAAGTACTGGCAAGTCGCCGAGCGATATGCCGACCTGCTCCAACGCGTCCTGGACGAGTATCAAGATTCTCTCCACGCACCGCCTGGCCCAGATGGCGAGCGGACGACGCCGTCGGCCGTAAAGATTCTCGCCGACATGAGGAGGACGGCCTTCGATTCGGACTTCTTGATTTCTCGACAGCCTCGTGAACCAACTAGAAATGGTTCCATGGCTGGCGCCGGGACGTACAATGTGAGTGGGGGGGCACAGATGAGGGCCCTGGCGCCGAATGAGCTGGATTATCTGGAGATTTATGATTTCAATTGGCCACCGTTTCCCCCTCATGTGGATATGGGTCAAAACGAGTTCAATTCCGATCCCTTTCCGTTTCCGAATGAAGATTGGATCTTCAACGCTCCATCATAGATTTAAAGAGCGGCTCGTTTGAAATTTCGGCTAGAAGAGGTTATGGAAGATACCACTCAGCTTTCGGGTTTTTTAACGGCTTGATGATACCTAATGGATGCCTAGGGAGCATTTCTACAATGTATCCAATTGTTCGGTTCTTTGTCTTGGCTAAAATATAACCACACTTGTTGTGGGAAGGCACATAATTATAACTTTAATAAAGTCAATCTTTGTAAAGTGGAGCATGAATGGCTATAGTGGCTTAGAGGGGGATTAGATTATTCTAGGACCCCCTGAATGTTCACTGTCATTGACCACCTCTTTTTGCAGGATGGTACAGAATAGAAGTACGTGTAGACAGCATGTCTCTGGATCAACAAGAAGAAGAATGAAGATGTGAGTTGCATCAAATGCCCACTCTAAATGGGGAGAGGAGGCTTACTGCTGCCTACTTAGATAGGGAAGACTGGATCAGTGAGAGACGTGCCTTCCACACAGCAGCGAGCATCCACATGTTACTGCATGCAGATGGGAATACCTGCGATGTAGGCGGAAAACTCGGAGCAGAGACTTCTATCCGTTGTGGTGAAGTCATAGTGCCGTACCATGGAGATGCTTGGAAGACAAGGACGGGGTTTTTAAACCCACCGATTCCTGGATCCAAGGAAGGCATGCTGCAGTCATGATATTGAATGTTGATAAGGCGTGAGCGAATCCAAAAACTTAGGGAAGCACGGGAAGATTGAATGAAGCGTGATTGCATTTATCGGTTCATCTATATGAGGACGCTACTCACACCTCGCGTCAAATCATCCTGCATTGCTCCATCATCAGATAATCTCTCCCAGACCATCACATCGTCACTGGAATCGTAGTGATATCGTGACGCCCACTCTCCCGAATGGCCCCAACAGTGCGTCCCGTGGGGGTCGTTGGGGGTCGAGGGATCCATTGCCAAAAAAAACCCGGTAAACACCATGCTAAACCTCAAAGTCGTCCTGAACTGTTCGTCGAGCGCGTGATGCCAAATCATCAAGCGCGCTGCTATGCCCCGTGAAGGCGAAAGTGCCTCGTGCGAATGCCCCGAGCATATGCCTTGAAGCCATGCAGAAAAGCAAGAAAGCAAATAATCTCGTGGTGCGGTGGAGATCGTGTCTCCGGATCAGTGCTTCCCGGACAAGCGGATGCCTAATCGTAGAAGGCGAGTCCGGAACCACGCGAGGAACCCAAACCACGTCCTCTTGAACCCACCGCCACGCTTCCCCTGTCCCGTGAACTCAACGTATTCCTCCTTCTCATTCATCGCACTGATGGGACGCCCCCTGATCGGCATGCTCACCGCAGTTTCGCTGTAGCTCGGGAAATTCGCATGCTCTAGCCCCTCTACCTCCGTCTTCTTCTCCGCCTCCGACTCTACCCCCTTCTTCTTCTTATTCTTCTTCTGCTCCTTATCTTCGCGGCTCCACTCACGCTCGCGGGCCTTCCGGCTCTGTCGCTCCGCGCTGCGCTTCCGCTTTCGCTCCTCACTCTCCAGCCGGCGCTCGTGCGATCGCTGGTGCCGCTCGGTGCTTTCGCGGCGGCGATGCTCCTTTTTCGCCTCGCGTTCGCGGGCACGGCGTTCTTCGGCTTCGTATTTGCGCTCCTTGGCTTCCTCGCGCTCGGCGAAGGCGGCGCGGAGGCGCGCGATGTCTTGGGCGCGCTCGGTGTTGGGGTCGACTGGGGAGGAGGAGGCGGTGTCGGCGGTGCGAGTGCGGGAGAAGGAGAACGGGTGGGTGAAGGAGTGGGCGATGCTGGAGGCTTTGTCAAAGCTGGTGCGAGTCGAAGAGGTCGCGGGGATGTTGCTGGTGGCGGCGGTGGAGGTGCTGAAAACGGCCATGCTGTTGTTGGTATTGGGTGTTCCGTTCGTCGTGGCAGTGTCGACGGATGCATGCGTATTGCCACGAGGCCGTGGGAACGCGTGATTGGGAACGGATCCGCTGCGAATCGAGGATTGAGAGGGGTTGGGGTGAGTGTGGGGAAGACGAGTGAGGGATGGTGTTGCGCTCGGAGTGTGGCTATGAGGAGTGGAGTGAAAGGTGCCGTTCATCTCGCCATCGGCAAATGCGACGCGAACACTTCGAAGGGCTTCGTCGTCGCCCGTAACGGGAGTGATCTCGTCAGGGTCCGTGTCCGCAACGGAAATCGGGTTGGATCTCGCATAGGGTGGAGTGTATGCGCTGGGAGTTTGCTTCATCGGGTGGACAAACGGGGCGGAAGGCCGGTAAGGAGAAGATGAGGCGGAGAATTGCGAGTTGCTGCTCCTAGTGCGAGAGTGACGGGATCGAGACATCGGCGCGAAGTTGACATCTGAAGCCCTTGGAGTCGGTCCGAAATGATAGTCGGCGTTGATTCCTAAGCCGGCAAGCCGCTCTTGCTCCGATCGGGACATGTTGATCTTGCCGTGTGAATCATTGGTTGCTAGTTTGCGGATGTATGGCTTGATCTTCAATCCACGAGAGCCATGACCAGAGCGCTGGGAATCGAGAGAGGGTCGGGTCTCCCTCACCAGGTCACCATAGGTCGCTCGAAGCTCCTCCGTCCTTCGCGATTCAGTGCTATGACGCAGCATCTCGTTGGCGTATGGTGGAGTAGGTGAAGTGAATGAGGAATCGGAGTTGCCACGCTTGTGGAGGCGACCGTGTGCAGAGGTTCCTCGTGAGGGGTAAGGTTGAGAGACGTTGTAGGAAGAAGACATAATAGGAGCGGAAGAAAAGAAGAGCGACGAAGGAGGGAGTGAAAAGGTAACAAGAAGTGCAAAGTGCAAAGTGAATTCGGATGTTGTTGTTGTAAACTCGCCGTTTCACAAATGTGAGTGATTGAAATGAATCGCCCACGGGAGATTTGAATTCAACTGCAATTGCCCGCAAAGTGAAAATCAATATTTCACTTCACCCCACAGCCTGGTTTCAAGTGAGAAAGATGTGAGGCCGACTAGAACTCCGGGTGTGAGGATGTGTCCTGCATTCTGGGGTCGCAGAACGGTATATCCAGTGT
The DNA here is from genome assembly GCF_010015585.1 of Eremomyces bilateralis CBS 781.70. Classification (NCBI taxonomy): domain Eukaryota; kingdom Fungi; phylum Ascomycota; class Dothideomycetes; order Eremomycetales; family Eremomycetaceae; genus Eremomyces; species Eremomyces bilateralis. Next base: position 531,970 of record NW_022985083.1, read on the forward strand.
TTTCCCGCGTCGCGATACACAAGACTAGAGGATCGACGAGCGGAAGTGAGTTGGAGGTAGATTTCGCAGGGCTTCCACTGGGCAATCTCGAGGATGAATCCCCTCACCAGCGACGGATTCGCGGAGAATGAAACGCAACGGGGGACGAGGCAGAAATAAGAAGGAACTCGTAGGCTCAAACGTGGGCGGAGTGACGGTATGAGGGAGTCTCGTAATAGTCAGGATCGGAGTGGACAGGATCTGGCCGGATGGTTGCAGCTGATTAGCGGGCAGGGTTGCATGGGCAACTGAAATGCAATGATGATGTTGCACCAACTGTCAATCGATTTGGCCCAGCTGAAATGTAACGATGATCAGGAGGGAAGCCCTGGGAGATGAAGGCGTGGATGGTTTTAACGGATGGATTTGATAAGAGGATTGCAACGCTCAAGTGCTCTAGAGGGGTGGAGTGAAATGCGGAGGAGAGATAAAAGCCTGTCTGCCTGAGCCACAGCGATGATGGAAGTTGACGTCTTGTAGATTCAAGTGCCAGGGACCCAGGTAGCTAGTGAAGGTAAACTGGGCGAGAGAGTAGTGGACCGCCCAACCAAAGTGCATGTGAAACCCAGTGAAGGTAAAGCGAACGAAATGGCGGAGATTTGGGGAAAATGCGGAGGAGGGAGGTGGATCCTGGCGTCGTTCCAGATGCGAGCACACGATGTTATCAAATCATCAATTCCTTGATGATAATGTCGATGTTCAGCAATGATGTTCAGCAATTACCGTACTTTCACCTGGCACGGTAACGAAATGACCGGAGCCCTGGATTTGGAAATTGGAATGTGCGGCATAGCAGCAGCGGCAGCACTGCAATATGGTAATATGGCCAAATTCCCAAGACCCTTCCACGTAACCATCAGGCGCAGCCCACTTTGAAATGTCAACCTGAAGTCGATCGTCAAGATACTGTAATTAGCGGAGGTACCGGTCTGGGGACAGCCACAACCTAAATTATCCAGATCGTCCAGGAGAATAATGAATGGTTGCTTTTATCATCGCCTCTTTAATAATAACATGGCAGCAGATACCGGTATGGCACCATCTCATGATTCTCTAACATAGCTTACATTTAATGACTACTACCTCTGTTTACAGACATGGCCACACTCCTCATGGTGTTTTTGCCTGCCAAGATTCGAGTCCTTGCCTTCTCTCATGATAAAGCCTCAGAGTGAAGCACAAGGACCACCCAGCTTTGTCACTGCCGGAACAATCGCCGTCTGTCACTCCAAACCACCCGCAGCACTCATCCGCCTCGTACCGGTGAGGGCTTGGCCTCCGTCGGTCAAGAATACTCCACCATCACAAGTCACCTACTAACCACTGCCTTCCTCGTTCACTTCCAGCGCGATCGAAATCCACTGGTCGAGACTTGACAAGGTCAGAAATGCCGGAGTGCCGACTAACCCGGCTGAGCCAAGCCTACCACACTGTCCGGAACTGCGGAGTGTCAAGTCACAAGTGGATAATATCATAATATGGCACTGCACGGTGGACGGAATTGCGGGACCATGAGGCTGCGAATTATGATGGATCTTGACCTCCATCCTTAAATAGCAGCGCAACGTAATGTTTGCCACTCCACCCCTGTCATTGCGATTAGGTGCTGAGTCGATATCTCCATGATTCGTATGAATGGTGTTCCCCTCACGAATCATTCATAAAAGACACCACTATGACTTCCACTGCACAATATTAAACCGTTGCCTGATACTCTGGTCACTGATAGCCCCCCCAGGATCCAAGCGTGTGATACCCCTCCATTAGACCGGCGTGGATAGGCCCGTAGCCGAGTCTGGAACTATGCATAATGCAAGTGATGGACGCCACTGGAGACTTTTCGGCTGCTTACCGGAGTGCCGGGCGCCCATCTGGATCAGATTTCAGATCTGGATCGCTTGCACAAGATATGCTGATATCCAGGTTGCAGCGCCCGCTTTCTATTGGTGCAGATCGGAGCGAGGGATCGGTACTGGCCTGAAAGTCGATACTCTACGGCAAACGCAGAGGGATTGCTTTATACGGATGGTGATGTGTGTATCGTCAGCCGTACTCCATTAGCTCCAGGAAGCACCCAACATGTCCATCTAATCTTCATTCCCGCATTAAGTACTGCCGGGATACTGATATCTACCCCACAGCGAACGATCACATGGATGTCTCAGCAATCGTCATGCACTAATGCCATAGATAATGCCGTACCGGATCAAGAGATGTCAATGTTGATACCAAGTTTCTTTAACTATGCACAGTCTCAACGACACTCCATAACCGTGGCCCGCCGATAACCCGCCTTAGTCCCACCATCCCCAACAACATGCCCACCGCACCAGAAACCTACTTCCTCCCCCCCACGCCCCACGTCCCCAACTCCCGTCTCCCCGCCCTAGTCTACCGCTCCGTCCTCACTGCACCCCTCTCCGCCACCTCCACCATCGCCTCGGTTGAACCGAACCACTGGCTGAAAGGCGGGGTGTTCAAGGCTGTGCGAACACATCATTTTCATTCCGTAACGCATGAATGTTATGCTGTGTTTAGGGGGGAGAGTAGTTTGCTCTTGGGGAGAGGACCGGGGGATGATGTGGAGATGGAGAGGGGCGAAAGGAGCGGGGAGGGGGCGGAGGGGTGGATGACGAGGCGGGTGGTGGTGAGTCTGAGGGAGGGGGATGTTATTGTTCTGCCAGTGGGTCTCGCTTTTGTTCCTTTGACCTTTGCTTGCATTATTCAGCGCTAAATCTATGGAATTGTTCATCCAATCCTTAAGGGGATTGAGATGGGATGGTGCTCAGAGCTAAGCACTGCCACATAGGCTGGCCTATCTCACTGCTCCCTTGACCCCGCCGACGGTTACGAGTACGTTGGTTTCTATCCCGAGGTTTGTGCGTCTCCTTTGCGTTGAATGGCCATTCCCACACTGCCCGCCTCTCCGGTGAGTCCCTCATCGTTGACCCTAACAAAGTTCTCAGGGGAGCCTGAAATGGGACAACAATTGGTGCAAAGCCGACGTCACCGAAACGGCGGAGAAGGCAAAAGTCGCGAAGTCGGTGGCGATACCGGAGTTTGACCCGATATACGGGCGGGAGGGGCCGCTGGTGGAGATTTGGAGAAAGGCGGATGATTTGGCGGGTTAGGAGATTGTCAACTCATCAGACATACCGACATAATAGAAGGAGGGTCGGTAAATGGGGCCGGGACGTGTGGCACGTCTACCACGAAGAGGGGTATATTCACATATATCATACATATCTACTGTCCTTCGGATCACTCCAGAGCCGATTGATGACCGGACTCGGCGCTATCATCCTTGCTATCATCTTTCCGTTGCGTTTCAAAAACCGCATCCGGATGCCCCTTTCCCATCGTGACCACGTTCCTTAGCGACCCAAACGGCAACACGTCCGCGATCCGCTTCTGCCCCGAGAACAGCATCACGAGCCGATCGATTCCGCAGCCCCAACCGCCCGTCGGTGGGAGACCCCACTCGAGCGCTTCAAGGTAGTTCTCATCCACCTGAAACTCCTCACCGTCCGCCTGCGGCTCCACATCTTCGAACCCGTCCCAGTGCACATCGCTGCCCACCACCGTCCGAAGTAGCTGCTGCTCGACGAGCTTCTTGCGCTGGTCGAACGGGCTGTTCTCTTCCTCGTAGCAGTTCATCAATTCCACACCGTTGATGTACAACTCGGCCCGCGCAGCGACGTATTGCTCGGTTTTACTGCAGCGGAAGGACTTGGCGAGGGGAGACATCACGACGGGGTGGTTAACGATCCAGGTGATGTTGTCGCAGAGAGGCTCGATGAGATGGCTGCCGAGGGAGTCGAGGAGACGGGGAAGCGTGGCATTGGTGGGGAGCGGCAGCTTTAAGAAGAGGTGGAGGGTCGTGAGGGCGGTGACAGTTGAACGGAGCTCGGCGCGGGTCTTGACTGCAATCATAGGAAATTTGAAGTTAGGGTTATCAAGGCGCTCGCCGATGACAGACTCGAGAGTAGGGATGAATTCTAGGGTTTTCCACTGTCCGTCGAAGTTGATATTCTCCGGAATATGCGGGGGCTCCTTGAGTATGCCTTCTGAATGCGCCTTTCTCAGTGCTTTCACTATGCGGACCAGGATATTCCGTGTTCGTGAAATGAGTACTTTCTTATTGGCATGCGGTTCGTAGAATTCGCACATGGTGAATTCTGGGTTGTGTGTAGCGTCAACTCCTTCATTCCGGAAGGCTGGTCCAATTTCGTAAACCGGTCCAATGTCGCCAACAATCATGCGCTTCAAAAAAAGCTCAGGGGCAATTCGGAGTCTTAAATCGACATTTGTCATCTCCGTAGCAATTGTTCGAAACGACCGAGCGGCAGCCCCTGATGCGCCGAAGCCGAGGATTGGAGTGTTGACTTCGGTGAAGCGGAAGCCGTCGAAGTACGACCGCATGGTCTGCTGAATGATATGGCGTATTCTGATGGCGTTCGTGAGTTGTGGATCCGTCATCATAGCCACATGCCTGCGTCTGGCAAGAGCCTCCTTCTTTGCGATCCCCTTCGGGATGAGGTGCAACGAGGGCGCAATGATCTCGGGTAGTTGGTTCGCTCGTAATCCAATTGTCCCGGGCATTCGCTCAACTTCGTGTAAAGTGCCACGGACCCGAATATGATCACCGACGCGGAGGAGTTTATGTAGGTTTCGGAAATCATCCTTCAAAAGGAATTCCGGCATCGAGGAGTAGCTCGCAGTCACCTGCGTATGTGTCTTTCCATCGGTGATGTGGATGAAATGGAGGTTCGAGCCGAGATGCGCAAGCTTTTCGATCCTGCCTAACAAACATCAGCGGGGAATGGAAGCAGCTATCTCGACTATAGCGAACCGTGAACATAGACAGAATGAACCGGTGACGGCTCATCGGATTGTTGGCGTTGCTGAAGGTTGATAGAGGCATTGTAACGGTCCGGGAGGGTGGACAATTCTGTAGGATTGCTTAATATGCGAGGGTAAAGCCGTCGCAGGGGAGCATATTCCTTCAAATCTTCCACTCGCTTTTCATATTCCGCGGTCGTGGGACTGGACCTTTGTGTAGGAGGTTGTGGTTGAGGAGCGGTAGCATATTTTCGAATGGAGTTCGCAGCGCGTCGGACTACATATCTGCGCATACTACAACGTCGTCAGCACTGTTGTCGTCTTCAGCAACATGGAACATGAGTGGAATCGATAAGGGGCCAGAAATAAAACAGAAATGTAGTCATGCGATGAACATCGTCATACGCAGCGGTTCTGAATGTACGCAGTTTCACTAATTGCTGAGCGCAAATTGAGATTCGACTTACTTGGCTTAAGAGGAACTCAGTATGAGCCCCCAGGCATTCCGATCAGCCAAAATTGACGACAATATGCTTCGACAACAAACCGGGAGTGAGTCAAGCTGTGGTCACATTCAATGTTAAAAAGGTTCAATTGGAGATCCTGATATTCATGACTACATTCCTGGTGGATGCGATCGAAGACCCCTGTCCCACCCCTGCTTGCTCCAAGAGCCTCAATATCGTAAACCTTAAAGAGTAACATTCAAGTTCTGACCAGCTTCTCCTCTTGACGATTTCACTTAATGAATTCGTCCTATCCATCTTTGTATATGTCAGAGTCGAATTTCGCGGGAAACCTATCCCTTCCTTCAGCACTCTTGCTGACCCAAACGCTGATGCTGATCCCAGGACATTTAAACAACCCCCATCCCTCCTCATCAATCGTAACTTCGTCGGGCTGCCAGCCTAGCAAGTCGGTCCAAACTTCCCCAGCATGCTCGTTGCCCACGAGCATCTTCCGTTCCCCTGGACCTGCGTTGCTCATCACGCAAGCGAGTCCGTTTGGCCTGTCGCTCGTCCCCTGACGCACCCAGCCGATGCAGTTTTCCTCGTCGAAATAGTCATTCTGCTCTCCATATCCATAAAGTTTGCGAGCAAGGATTAGATCGGGCAGCTTACCGCCGCAGGAGGGCGGTTCAGGGTGCTCGCCACCTATCCCGTAGAGGTCGCCGTAGAATACGCAAGGGTACCCGTCTTGCCGAAGAAGAATGAGGCTGTAGGCCAGCGGTTTGAAAAATCCTTCGATTGGAGTCTCCATTGTCTGCCCGGGTTGCGTATCATGGTTCATTACGCAAGTCTGAATGCGGTTTTCTGCGTCAGCTGAAGGGTATATACGTGGGTATTTAAGAAGTGACTTACAACAGCATTCATGGGCGCTTCCTGAACAAGACTGTTGTCGAGAACTTGCCTCAGGTCGGCATTTTCTGACGTCGATATTTGGGAGAAATTGTAGAGCAACGGCGAGTCAAAGAGGTGAAATTTTGGACCCATGGAGTCCAGCCACTCCTTCAGCGTCGACGTTTCACCAACCCAATACTCTCCCACCATGAAGATGTCGTCGCCGCATTCTTGTCTGACAAACGACACCCAATGATCGGTGAATGTCTCCGAGTAGTGCTGAACAGCATCCAGTCGAAATCCTTTCAAGCCAAGCTCTTTCGTAATCCAAACCCCCCAGTTCTTGACATCGTCGGAGCACTCCTTGTGGTGGAAGTCGACGTCCGCAAACATCATATAATCCTCGTTCTTCGGGACAGTGTGGCTCCAATGCTTGTCGTCGCCGAGGATGCGGTAGATTGCCGTCTTTTCATTTGCGCCGTTGTAGTCAGTCCCGGTGAAATGATCCCAGTGATACTTCTGAGAACTGTATGCGTCTCCTCGTCCAGGGAAGTCAAATCCCAACCATGCGTCTATCTCATACGGATCGGTCACTGCCTTCTCATGGTCTTCGGAGTCGACTTCAACCGCTTGGCATTTCTCTTTGTGGTCCGCTCCGGCCTTGTGGTTCAGAACTGCGTCCCAATATAGGCCGACACCAACGTCTTTGGCCTTCTTGGCTAGTTCCATGAGTTCCTCTTTGCCGCCCCATTTCGTGCGTCGCGACCCTTTCTGTTCGAATTCGCCCAGATCATACAGGTCATAGATATCATAGCCGTTCCCCTCTGAGCTGGATGCTTTACATCCTGGAGGAAGCCATATGTTGTCTATGCCAACTGATTTGAGAGTATCGATCTTGGAGAGAAGTCGCTTCCAGTGGTTGCCATCTGCTGGTACATTCCACTCAAAACCCTGAAGTAGAGTGGCATTTTCAGCAGTCGGGGTATCTGCTTGCAATTGTCATTAGTCGGCTGCCACAAATTAGTGGGAATATCAACGCACGTTGGGATCCCATTTCAAGTCTCGTTTATTTGCCTATCCGTTGGATTTTGAGGAAGAGAGGATCTCACTACCGTAACTGCAGCATTTTCTATAATATGATTTGGGCCAGGAAAGCGCGAGCAATATGTCATACTGTTGCATCATGCCAAGCAGTGGTTCTCCCCAAACCTGCATTTTTTACGGAGCTATATCCAACCAATAGCACTACATACTATATTGGTAACACTAGCAAATAGCAATTTATGGGTTGGAATTAAGAGTTTGAAGTGTATCGCGAACCGTAATGTTGATGACGTCGAAGGTTGAACAACATGGGGCTGGCGATCAAGGAAGATCGAAGCTGCGGTTTTGGATCTTTTAGTGCGCCAGATTAGGTATCAGCCTTGGTGCCTTGAGATTCGCCCCACCACGTGACTCCCTCCTACCAACTAGCCGGAGGAACCATCTCCGATTGGCCTCGTCACCCAACACCGCGGCTTGACTGATGATTACTGATCACCTTTGCTGATAACGTTATGCTTGGTGCTGTGAAACCCTGCATTCATCACTCGCGAGCCGCGGAGCCTCGTATTCTTTGGTCGCAGGCTTGAAGGTTGAGCCGGTGAATTACGCCTTTCGTGGGGTCCTGATATTGTTAGGCACTCGTGGAAGCAACTGGGACTACCTGGCTATCGATCTTAAACTTCTGATCGTGTATCCTTCTATCTGACGTTTCCAACCTTCTAATTTAGTTAATATTGTTCATCCTTGAGTCTAGACTTCAGAATACAGTCCATCCCCAGTCAGCACTATGTATAGGAATTAGGAGGGTCTCCACCCTTCCAACCTTCCCATACGACAAGGCCGCCTGAATACGTCTTCTTTGGAACTTGCCATAGTTGAAAGGCCCTTGAGGATATATCTTACTCATCATTGACAGAGTCTTCGAATCGACTTCTAGAAGGGCGTGCCACCGCCTCTGCTGACAAAAGTCGCCTTGCGTGCTCTGGCTCCATTGAATGCCATTGCTACCCAGTATCCTGCCAACTACAAAGGAATATGCGAAGTAACGATATCAAACTGTGACAATAAAACTATTTCAAACTACATTCAGCTTGTCTGCCTGAAGAGGTTCATAAGAGAAGGGCGACGTGGTGATCCGGCAATATGACATCCTCCGAAAGCGAAACAGGGGTTACGAGAAAGAGGCAACGGACTTCCTCTACCAAGTCCGCCGGCGCCGATGAAAGCAAAAGACATCGAGGAAGGCCTCGAGTCGACCCGCAAGACGAGACCGCAGCAGATGTGAGTTACGATAATTCCCCTATTCCGTTTCGAATGGACATTACAAAGCATCCGAAGTTTGAACTTCGAGTAATCAGCTATCCCTCCAAGCGTTTGAAATCTTGCCAATTGATACCCGTTACCCCGTTACCCTGTTGCCGTCCCAGAGCTCCTATTGACATTATGACAGAAACGGCGAACGCAAATTCGCTTGGCTCAGAGAGCATACCGGCAAAGGAAAGAGACCACTATCGGTTCGTTGAAAAAACAGGTCTCTGATCTTCAGTCGATCATTGAGGAAATGAACAAGTCATTCCTTAACTTCAACGATACGGCCGTGAATCTAGGGATTCTTCAAGCAAAACCTGAACTAGCGCAAGCTTTAAGGAACGCAACGGAGCAATTCATCACCTTAGCGAAAACCGCAAATAGCGGAGATGAAGAGAATGGAGACGATGCAGAAACCCCGGAGTCTAATGCAAGCAAAACAAAGTCTTCTCAGGACTCCGCGGCTATATCTGGAGGCGATCGAGAGCCGCCCAAGGAACCTACCCCGCAGAAACAGCGTACCGTGGACATCGGCATGGGATATACGAAGACATTTTATGATGCTTCGTCCTCCCCTCGTCCATCTAACCTGGAGTCGCATGATGCCTTCCCGTTGACAGGATCCCCCGATCAAAACTTCGTTCAAAGCAACGATGCATCAATCACCACGAGTAACAATTACAATCTCACCCAATATCACGCATTCATGCCATCTCCCCCAGGTTCACCGCTTGGAATGGCCCTTGATGCGTGGCATAAGACAGTATCCGTACCACAGCCTCTTACATTCTCCTTCAATGAGACCACATTCGCTCGCCGCCTACATCGTGCTGCTATAGAGTCAGGGTACCAACTTCTTGCCAACGCCGATGTTCGTACCACGCTTTTCAAACATGTCTTCAAACTCTCTTTACTTTATAATACACCCGAACAAATCTTCCTCAAATTTCGGTCTATACTTCTGCGAGAGCCGACCGCATCTCTGGAATTTTGGCAAACGCCTTTCATTCATCTTGGTGGTGCTGGCACTCATTATCCCCGACGGGACGAGACAGGCGCTCTCATAGGGCCAAAAAACAGTTGGCAAGTGCGGAGCATAGGACCTATGAGATCAAAGATCGGAAGAGCAAGATTGGAAAGCGGCCAAGGGGCTGGAGACGCTGGGATCGATCTTGATCTCGAAGGCTTTGATGGCGAATGGTTCGATTCCAACGATGTCCAAGGTTATCTCGAGGAGAAAGGGATCTTCATTCAACCTCGCGCTAGCTTTGCAGAAGCGGAATACGTGGATATTGATGGCTTGACTGGCACTGGTGATGGATTCTTGGTCAGCATGCCGACTGATGAGGAAGACCTCACTGTTGGCCGATCCTGTCTGCGTAACGCATCAATGAACTTAGGGTCGAGTGCAGATCAAGGGATGGACTATTTCTCACCAAACGAGTCGCCCCCGCCCACATTTTTAACAAAAGGAGCACAGATGGACCTTCTATCACAGCCGACGATAACAGGAGCTCCAGAATTGAAGTCATCTTCATTCACCCCGCCCTCTACCGACCTTGGCTTCGATCCGCAGATAGGTCTCCTTGGCGATGTGATGGATAATTCTAATCTGGAATTCGGCGACCTCGCCGCTGGTGTCCCCTCCCTCGGATCGTTCTCCAACATTGATATCGACACGTCGGAGAAAATATCTAATGCATGGTTCGACGACTTCAGTCTGTACGAAGAATCCTCGATATCCAAAAGTGGGAGCAGTGTGTCAGCGGGCACGTCAGCAGGCACACCATCACCTCCGGCCATTCGGATGCCGTTGCCGAGGGTCGGCGATTCTGCTTTTGCTGGCACAGGAAAGGATCGTGCAGTCAGGCGGAAGGTGGTGATTGATGTTCCTAGGTTTGTTGATGGTGAGTCGCGTATCAGGTTTCATACTCGTATTGAAGAAAGCTAACCACGCGCGCAGAACTGATCATGCGTGCTGTTTGTCTTGGTCGTGCGCCGGGGTTCCGACGAAGAGATGTTGATCGAGCGTTTGAGCGATCTATCATACAAATGGGCTAGCTGGCATTTGCGGTTTCGGCGGGCATTCTTGCAACCTGCTTGGACGAGATGCGTTTATGGAGTTTTGGATACTCCATCTAGGTTGATCCGGTTGGCGGGTGACTACGGTTCGATGAAACATTCGCTCTGGATGGCGCACGTGTTTCGTAGGCCCTGCCTCTTAATCACTTGAGTTATATGTGTCAGATGATCGAGTCTCGACGCGTTCCTCACTCTATGGGGAAAAGGGGATATGGGCATGATGAGAGACAGGGTCGGTTCGTGTATCATTATCGATGCAGACGCGACGAATGCCATCACTACGACAGTCGACAGGAAATTCACCTTTCAAAATCGAAACTTCATTCAAGAGCGCACTTTTTCCAGTCTCCATCCAGGCGCGTTGCGGCGCTCGTCTCTGTTTTCATTTGCAAAACGCGCTGCGAACCTGGTTACCAAGCGACGGTTGCCGGGATTTATTGTTTCAAACGAAGGTTTAAATAATCAGCCACGTCCATACAAAGTTCCACACAGACCATAGCTAATTGTGACCTCTATCCATCCACTTTCTACCAAATTGGGATCTCAACGCCACGACTAACTTGTTCCTGACGCGTCTGTCGCGACAGATTTGATCAATAGACGCGACCTCCCCTGTAAGAACGGATTCGGCGGCGCAGTGCATGCGTTAGCGGCTGCCAAGTGCTGCAGCCAACCACACCGAACCTCCCCGCCATTGGCTGCCCCGGCTACACTCGAAACATCCAGCACATCCCCCCGCCTCTGCTCCCACTGACCGACCAAAGAACACGTCCAACACGCTCGATACTTAATCGCACGACCGCGACATAGTCGCGATGCTGTTTAACACCATCCTGTTTTCGATTCCTGGTCGCGTTTTGGCTCACGGCCACACTGGCCAGCCGTTGCCGTTGAGTCATACTTGCATCGTACATGTTGTTTTCGACAGCCATCGCCCGCGTTCCTCACCGGACGGGTAGAAAAGATGGCGGGCATGGTGAATGAGTTGCCTGATGAACCTGAGATGCCCAGTTTTGCGATGTTGCGATCTAGATATCCAAGATTCCTCCATGCGCGTGGCTGTTTATCGTAGCAATCACTGTTATTAGCTATCGTCAATCTTCGCTTCTTCTAATTCAATTGCTGGGTAAAGGCTCAGGGACTTGGTTGTTACGACTTACGAATGAAATGAATTGCGAATCCTCAAATCCGTCCCTGCGTCGCACGGAGTCTGCGGAATCGGCCGGTCAGCAATCGGCGAAACGATTGTTGTTTGGCGAGATTGATACTAGTAGTTGTTCTACATTGTCGACTGGTCGAAGATGTAAGCGCTTTTGGCTTTTGAGTCCCATCTGAATTTGCGCATTTATACGAAATCACTGCGGTGCCTTTCGAAAAGGGAGGTCTGGCTGGTTGCTGACTGGCTATCTGTAGCACGAACAAACAGCTCGGTCTGCGCCTTGGTGGACTCCAGAGACCGGTTCTTCAACCGCTTCTGGGCAGAAGAAAACTGTCGGGATTCCTTTTTGTCGCAGGTCGACAGGAAGACGTTGCCAAATCTCAGACTTGTTTGCCATGACTTTGGAGCGCGGGCAGCTCCAATTCTTTTCGAAGAGGTCAGTATCACTTTCAAGACCAGTACTTTCGCGCGGCCGACGCGACTCCTGGCCCTTGAAAGGATCGGGCATCATGTGAAGACTTTCAAGTTCAATATGCCTCATCTGCAGGAGACTTTCCTCCCGCCGCTCATTGACGACGTGACGGGAGAAGGGAGAAGCTTTGTCTACACCCCGCAGATACACAAGCCGGAAACTCTCATCGGGAAAGTCAAACTGCCAAAGTATGGAAGTTGGGAGATGACGGATATGCTGATCAAACAGTATCCGCCCCTCTTCCATGCCGCTACCAACATCCCTTCGTTTATTCGCGCTCTTGAGGCTTTGCCGACATTATCGCATTTAATTGTCAATTGCCCTGGTCAGACGGTTGGACAGCGCAATCGGCGCAGCACTGTTGACTACGCACTGATATCATTGCGCATTGCGGTTGAACGCGCGTCACTGCCTCTGCTATCGCGGTTGACCTTTGCCCATATCCATCCCGGGGGCCTTCTTTACATGCACCCGATGCTTGGCCTAGGTTCTCCTCCAGGAACGGCGAAGTGCTGGAGACAAATCAAGCACCTTAGCCTTACGGTGGACGCCATTTCCGTGGAACCAACACCAGCAAATATGAGAGGTGACGGGCTGGAGCACTTAAGGGTTCTTCACACCTTTTTTAGTGCCTTTTCACCACGCGTGAAGCAGCTCTACTTCCAATGGTTAGGTGGAAAGGGCCCATGTCCATTATCGTTGGACCTGGAGCCTGCGTTGCAATCACAGCCGTCCGTTGATGGACCATCGCCGAAGCCGTCGTTGTCATCCTTACCGCCACCTACTCCCCCCAGGTTGCGAAAACCGCACGCAATATCTTCGACACCGCCGCCGCGTCAACCGCCGCGTCCGCAAACGCCGCCTGTGGATTTCTGCCCCTCCCCTTCTCTCTCTACAACTTCGACCTTCTCCAAGTCCTCCTCGATCTCTAACTCCTCTCCGAAGCGGTCAAATTCCACCAGGCGTGAGATGCCTCCTCTACCGCGCCTCGACACTGCGTTCTCCCGTGGCCCGAACCCCTACTTCCCACCTACCCCTCCCTCTTCTTCCTCATCCGTCAACTCCTCCGGTTCCCGGGGTTCTTTCTCCCCTACCAGAGTGCCGTCCACAGCGAACACCACACCTTTAAGCCCCTCGCCTTCCCTACCCGCTGTCTACTTCCCTCGCCTCACCCATCTCAGTCTCCAGTCCCTTAGCACCCCAGCATCTCATCTCGCTGCTCTCATCACACGCCACCAACGGTCTCTCGAAGATTTTGCTTTCGAAGCGTGTCATCTAACCTCCGGCGACTGGGACGAGGCACTCGAGCCGCTCACCGCCATCACCGGCTCTTCCCGCTGGAAAGGTCGCGAGGTTGAGGTGTGGGACGTACCGCTCATCATCGACGGAGCCGGCGGCATGGGTGTCAGGAGTAGCATGGTGAGCTCTCGGAGTCGGAGAACGCCTGTGCCACGTGGTGTGCGGAACCAGGTAGTACTGGATGCAGCAAAGAAGGCGAAGGAATCCAAACGGCCGATGGAAGTGATGTTCAAGGAGGTGGCGCTGGAGACGGAAGCACCGCGGAGGGATGGCGGAGGTTGGAGACCTGCGCTTCCTCCGATCCCTCCCACGAAGATCTTCGATGGGGAGGGATTCACGGGCATTCCACGTCCTATGAGCCGGCTCGAGAGACACGCCTTGGGAATGTCGGACGAGGAAGGGAAGAAGAAAGGGAGGCTGGGGAGGTGGTTCGGCAGGAGGAAAAGGGATGCGGTTGGCGGGAGCAATGTTAACGGGACACTTCCGCCGATAAACGAGGAAGAGCCTGCCAGGAGGAATTGGTTAGGTGTATTGACTTGGAGGTGATGAGAGATGTTTGCTTGACAGTATTGCACATATTCACCGGCTTCCTCTTGTACCAAAGAGGTTGCAACGGATTGTTATTACCATGCTTTATGGACGACGAACTTTGCATTCGTTTATTTCACGACTCGGACGTCTCACGATCTTTACGATACTTCGTACCATTCAAGATTTATATCAATATTACGAAATATCTATATCTTCAATGTCTCGACCACGTATTTATCTTTGTCTGAAGTGTTCTAGGATATTTATGAGCGAAACGGATTGTCACGTTCAACGCCACACACTTCCTAGCAATATAAAGGGATGTGGTTCAGGATCACGTTGTATGGTATGGCAGCACGGGGCTAGGGAGCTCGTCCATGTTTGCCAACATCCCACTTTCCTCTCACCTATACTTCACTTCCACACAATGGTCATCAACATACAACCCCGCATGTAACCAGCTTCTGATGGAATGAAGCGATCGTATTGCAGATTGATTACGAACCCCCCAAATGCCCATGAAAACCATTGCAGCTGTCACACATAGCACCAACGAGAAGCAGGCGCATGCATCGTAAGCTCGCCTCGCATCATGGGGAGACTGGGGAGGTTGGCCCGAGGGTGGCCTACTAGGACACTCGTGGCCACCATTGTCTTAGTGTTTGTTCTGCTACATTGGGCGTATATGTTTGAAGAGCGTGTGCGGTTTGAAATCGGAGGGAAACAGGTTGGAGAATGGGCGAAGTCGGTGAGTGACGCTCTATTCAACCCAAGCTAGCATTGCATGTCAGGCCCACTGGGCAGCATCTCCATTATTGAAGGATAAATGTTTTTCGTAAAGTTGCAGACATAAAGGCACAGTCCCTTATCATGCCTTCTACAATGATATTTTCCGGGTTGATCTTGCCACCTTTTTTCCGACATGGCTGTTGTCCCTACTTTGAATCTTGTCTGTGCTACAGTACGGCATATGAAGCGCGTCATGGTAAGGAGATTCGGAGATCCAGTTATCGTAAGGAGCATATGCCACGCGTTCAACTTTTAAGAGGCCAGTCTTTCGCATTTGGTCGAGTCATTTCCTGTTTCCCGACATGAAGTCGAAACTTTTGGTGTGAAGGAGTCAATGGCAACCATAACGAGTCTTTTAGCTGTTCTGCTAACAGTGGTTGTTGCGAATGCACAGGGAACACCTACTTGGAGCACACAGTATGAACCCCTATGTTGAATACCAGATGCGTGTTCGCAGTCTAACAACAGCAGGTCAACGCAGTTCACCGTTCCAGCTTCTGCCAATGAGGGAATGCTGTTGTTGCCGAATGTCCTTGACCCTCAGGCTGTGGATGCGCAAACTGTCTGTCCCGGCTACAAAGCCTCCGACGTGAAGGATACGGAACTGGGCTTTACGGCGACGCTGAGATTGGCGGCAGAGCCGTGTAATCTTTATGGGACCGATATCGAAGTCTTGAGTCTTGCAGTCGAATGTCAGTCCGCTGACAGGATCTCGGTGAACATCCAACCAGCATACATTGTACGAATCCACTGTTAGCGCTCCCTGGGAGTGGAAATGCTGATGTATGGCTCAGGTTGATTCAAATGCCTCGCACTACATCCTTCCCGATCATTTGGTGACAAGACCAACTGCAGATCCGGACGCAAAGATGTCGTGCAAATCCAATGACCTTGAGCTGACTTGGAGCAATGACCCGTCGTTCTCCTTTACTATCATGCGAAAATCCACGGGTGACGCCGTCTTTGATACCAGGGGTAAGGTCTTGGTGTACGAGAACCAATTCATTGAGTTCGTCACGTCGCTGCCAGAGAATTACAATTTATATGGGCTTGGAGAGCGTATCCACGAGTTGCGTCTGGGAAACAACTTCACTGCTACCATGTATTCTGCGGACTCTGGGGATCCTGTGGATTACAATATCTACGGCCAACATCCGTTCTACCTGGATACACGGTACTACTCGGATGATGGGCACAACAAGAAACTCCTGCAAACAGCACCTGAGGACGACGCAGTCAAGTATGACACGTACTCACATGGCGTCTACCTTCGAAATGCCCATGGCCAGGAGGTGCTCCTCCGCGCCTCAAATCTGACATGGAGAACCCTGGGAGGGTCTATCAATCTTTACTTTTACTCAGGCCCTTCTCAGCCAGAAGTCACAAAGCAATACCAGCTGAGCACCACGGGACTACCAGCGATGCAACAATATTTCTCGTTTGGTTACCACCAGTGTCGATGGGGCTATACGAGCTGGACACAGCTTCAAGAAGTTGTGGATAACTTCCGTCGCTTCGATATCCCCCTGGAAACAGTCTGGCTCGATATTGACTACATGAATCAGTACCGGGATTTTACGAATGACGAGAACGCCTTTCCTCTGGTAGAAGGACAAGAATTCCTGAAGAAACTGCATGATGGTCACCAGCACTGGGTCCCCATTGTAGATGCGGCGATCTACATTCCAAACCCGGAGAACGAAAATGATGCGTACAATACCTACAGTCGCGGTCATGAGAACCAACTCTTCTTGCTGAATCCAGATGGCTCCGAGTACGTCGGATCTGTATGGCCGGGGTATACAGTGTTTCCAGACTGGCTTGCCCCTAATGCAGTGGACTGGTGGGTTAAGGAAGTCGCGGACTGGTACAAGGAGTTGCAATTCGATGGGTTGTGGATCGACATGAACGAACCCTCGTCGTTCTGTGTCGGGTCTTGTGGCTCAGGAAATATGACGCTGAATCCTGTCCATCCTTCGTTTCAATTACCCGGAGAGCCAAGAAATGTCGACTATGATTTTCCAGAAGGCTTCGAGATCACGAATGCTACGGAAGCAGCCTCAGCATCCGCGGCATCATCCTCTCAAGCTGCCACAACTTCGTCGACGAGCAACACGACGTCGACTTCTTATCTTCGAACCACGCCAATACCAGGAGTACGAGATATCAATTATCCCCCGTACGTGATCAATCATGTAAATGGAGATCTCGCAGTTCATGGAGTTAGCCCAAATGCAACTCACAACGATGGTGTGCATGAGTATGACGTACACGGCATATACGGGCATCAAATCCTCAATGCTACGTATCAGGCGCTTCTGAAGGTGCTTCCAGGGAAACGACCGTTCATCATCGGTCGCTCCACGTTTGCTGGAAGTGGCAAATGGGCAGGTCATTGGGGCGGCGACAATGTAAGTCATATTTGAATCCTTCCTGAACCCTGTTAACACCACTGCAGTATTCTAAATTCTACTATATGTATGCCTCCATCCCGCAAGCCCTAACCTTCTCCCTATTCGGCATTCCCATGTTCGGCGTCGACACCTGCGGCTTCTCCGGAAACGCCGACCTTGAGCTCTGCTCCCGCTGGATGCAACTCTCCGCCTTCTTCCCGTTCTACCGCAACCACAACATTCTGTCAGCCGCCCCGCAAGAGCCCTACGTCTGGGCTGCAGTTGCGGAGGCGTCCAGAGTTGCCATGAAAATTCGCTACGCTCTCTTGCCTCACCTGTACACCCTGTTCCATAAGGCTCACACGACGGGGTCGACAGTGATGCGGGCGTTATCATGGGAGTTCCCAGGGTATCCAGCATTAGCAATCGCAGATCGGCAGTTCCTGCTAGGCCCCGCGATCTTGATAACGCCTGTGTTGGAAGCTGGGGCGAAGGAGGTGATGGGCGTGTTCCCCGGGACAGGAGACGGGGAGGTCTGGTATGACTGGTACAACCAGACCGCCATCAGCGTCGCTCCTGGAGCGAATGTCTCAATTGCGGCACCATTGGGACACATTCCGGTGTATGTTAGGGGCGGACACGTCTTGCCGCTGCAGGAGCCAGGATACACGACGTATGAGTGCCGAAGGAATCCTTGGGCGCTGCTGGTGGCGTTGGGAAGCGATGGCTTCGCGAATGGAGAGCTGTATATCGACGATGGGGAGAGTTTGGAGCCGGAGAGCAGCTTGATGGTAACATTTGACGCTCGAGGGTCCAGGCTTCAGGTGCGTTCACACGGGCAATTTGTGGATGGGAATCCTCTTGCGAATGTGACGATCATGGGAGTTTCCCAAGCACCACGAGAAGTGAAGCGGAACGGAAAGGCGTTAGACAAATTGTGGGAGTTCGACTCTCGTGGCCATATCTTGAAAGTCACTGGGTTACAGGAGCTGACAAAAGGAGGCGCATGGAGTGACGATTGGGAGTTGGTGTGGTCTTGATAGTCGAGCTTACTCTATGTACACTCATTTCAAATTCTATAAGATATTCATAAATATGATCTCCAAGTATCTAAGTATTTTAATACTTCTGTTAGGCTGCGGTAATATATTCGTTCTTGTCAAGAGTGAGAATGTGCAGTGTTCGTTGACAGTTGTGAGGAGCCTCACTGAGGAGAGGTGGGGTGCAAACCAGGCAAACACGTGGACTTAAGGGGACCCGGATCTTCCGCTGCCTGCCAACTTCCTCTCTACAACATCACCATCCACCCCACACTCGCCCACCATACCCACCCAACATCGACTTACCCCAGCCTCAATCTCTTCGAAACCGAGTCTCCTCGAATTGGAAGATAGTTTGGCAGAACAAATAGCGGTGCGCAAGCAATTTAGGGTCCGGCATCAAGCAGCGCAGTAGCTCTGGCATTGAGCATCGTATACCCCCCCGTTCGACTTCACCTCCTCAACACCTCTCACACTACGTCCATCTCTGGACCCATCACTCTCGCAAAGGAAAGCAACAGGCCTCTGAGTGCTCCGCAAACATGTCCAACCAGATAGTCGTGAGTTCTGAACGCCGCTCATCGGACGGCCTATCTGTCTTCCGCGTTTGCAAGATCGAGTGGCCAACTGAGCATCTCCGCTGACACACTTCTTCTCCTGTAGGGTCAAACGTATCAGGAGATCATCTCCAGGGTGATTACAGAGTCCCAGAGTGCCTTTGAAGAGGCCGGACTGCCTGCTGATGTTCTCAAAGAGCTGCGAGAGGTAAGTCACATCTCAAGTGTACTCTCTGTCCAGCCAAGCTGCAGTCTATTTCCATCCCCTTCATGTGCAAAAACCGTCATTTCATCTGCCTGTGGCGACATTCTCAATTTCTGGGTATTTCCAAGTCCAAAATCGAATTATTTGGGGTCGATATCGGGGTGGATGAGTCGTAAGTTGAGCAACGGCAAGACTGAGAGCGAGCGGTGCCAGCCGTGTGAGTCGGACGAGGGGCGGGTGTGCGGGCAGGGAATTGTTCAGAGGAAACGGACGAGGCAGCAGCTCGCTATTTGGGGCGTCTTTTTATCATTGCCGGAGCCTTCCCAGTCATTCGCGCACGGTTCACTCGACGCACCGTTGTGACACCAAGCTGTTTTCCCCTGCACATTCTGCACGAATCCGCTCTTCCAGGCTTCCACAGAATATTATTGCCCACTGATTGGCTGCATGTTACATCGAATCGGTGCCCTGCTCTGGCAATCAGTTCATGGCTAATCTGTGTTTCATACATTTAGGAATGGCAACAAAGATTATCCGACCTCAAGGTTGCTCAGTTCCCTTGGGATCCTCCTCCCTCAGCTCAAAACCCTCCTACCCTCCCTTCTAATGCTAGAGCTCATGACCTAAAGACCGAGGAGGGGAAACATCCTGGTCAGACCTCAGTGGTCTATGACACGCCTTCACGTCTCAAGCAAGGCTCTACCGTGAAACAAGAACCACTTTTCAAGCAGGACCCCGACTTTAAGCGAGAAGGAGCCTATGATTCACAACCTCCTGCACCCTCCGGGCCTCAGGCGAATGGCTACAATGCGGCCTTAACTGCCCAACAACGGGCTCAAGCCCAGCTGCAGAGAGAATATGGTCAGCATGCCAATGCTTCCATCGCTGCGATGAGTCAGGCTCAGGGCCGTCAGAATGGCATGCAGGGTCAACTGCCACAGCAGGGTCAGCCACAGCAAGGTCAACTGCCACAGCAGGGCCAACCGCCACAACAGCACCCACATCAGCAACAGCCACGCCCAGCCCAATCGCAACCCGCTCCACAGCAGCAGCATCCCTCCGTTGGCTCTGCGCAGACGGACGGCCCTGGAGATTTGCCTGAGCCTTTAGACAATCGCCGGTTGGAAGCGGATGCATCGATCCGGGATCAAATCGAGGCGCTACGTGAACAGATGGACAATGGACTTCTCCTCCCGTATACCAGTAGCCGCCATGCCAAGCTCAAAGCCCGATCGAAGACCAGAACGCCAAGGGCAGGACCTTCGCGCGAGGCTGGCCCGTCGCAGTTCGACGGTGGCGATGATGTTCTTAGGGAGGAGGAAGACGAGGATGCGATCAATTCGGACTTGGACGACCCTGACGACGATCCTCAACGCCAGGAGGAGCAGGAAGAAGAGATCAAAGAGGTTATCCTTTGCACGTATGACAAGGTTCAACGCGTCAAGAACAAGTGGAAGTGCACTCTCAAAGATGGGATTCTGACCACGAATGATAAAGAGTGGGTTTGCTCAAGCGTGCAGCTGACGAACCTATTGCTAATGGATGATAGGTATCTCTTCCACAAAGGCACCGGCGAGTTCGAGTGGTAGAAACGAAGGATGAAGGTATCGGTTTCAAGGTCCAAGATTCCAGCACAAGCACGACAGTACGATGGATGAAATATTCCGCGGCTGCGGTTCATGCCGAGCTCCGTCCCAGGGTCTGATGAGGATGGGAGAGTCTTTTTTCATTGTTAACTCACAGGGAACGTTTGCATGGAGGTAAGGGCGCTCGGGAACGTTTCCGGGGCCAACTAGAATGTGATGCGCAAGGCACGGTTGATTTTACATGCAAAACGATGGGTCAATGCGGCCAACACGATACCAATGGATATATCAGTTCCAAGAGAAAACAGAGTCCATTCAAGCGCAACGCTTGAATTGCAGACTATTGCATGAAGTGCTACCATTTTTTCTTCATGAAGTGCTCGACCTAACCTACATCCGTGCGTGGGTATCATTATCAACCAAACTCCAAGCCATGTCGCACTTTATCCATACATGCCAAGATGACGCGAATTTCACGCCCGAGTCTGAACGGCAACCATTGGCATGAACACGACCCAAATTCGACACCCCTCGGTCATTTGAATTGCTCCGGTTCAAGATGCTGCATCATGGTTAGCAGAGCATGTCTCCTAGCGGGCCGAAATCCGAGAACTTACCGACCACTCCGGCACTTCCTTGATCTTCTGCCACATGAACTTCTCCAGCCGCGTCGCCGCCTTCGCATACGGTGTGCTCTCGTTATTATACTTCCGACAATTGTCGAAGATCAACTTCGAGTCCTTGATGAAGTCGTCCGGGTTCGGATACATATCCTTCTCGTGCTTCTCCTCCATGGTCGCCAGGTCCATCGGCTCCTTGATCACCTCGTAGTAGTCCGCCACGTCGTCCTTGTTGACGGGCTGTTGGAACGGCCAGCTATGCGTGTTGTTCACCATGTCGTTCAGCAGGTGCAGCAGCATGTTATAGTTCGGCCCGTGCCGCGGCGCGCGGGCCAGCGCGTCCATGTCTTCCGACCAGCCGGACTCCTTGATGGCCGGGATTGACTGCGGGTCGATCGACTTGACGCCGTTTTTCCATTCTTTCGGCGGCAGGTGGATGTGGTGGGACTTGGAGAGGGCGCGGATCTTCGCGCTGACGCATTCCTTCTGCTTGAGAAGCATGCGCCCGGATTCGAGGTACCGGATCTTCGGGACCATAGAGCATTGCATGATGGTGCCGCCTTCATAGTCTTTGATGTAGCCCATCCAGCGAGGCTTCTCGAGGGTAATTTCTTTGGTGAAGCCTTGTTTCTTGAAGTAGCCGATGGCGTAGTTGTCGGCGTAGGTGAGGAAGTGCATGACGTCCGAGGTCGCCTTGACGTAGTCTTTGAGATGAGACATCAGGTGCGCGCCGTAGCCTTTCACTTGTTGGTCGGTGGAGATGGCGCAGAAGACGATTTCGGCGAACTGCCGCCCTTTGAAGGGCCGGTATGTGATGCCCCCTACGACTTCCAGTGGCTTCTTTACAATCGCCATGGATACATGCGTTCGGTCGTATACAAGCCGCGCGATGTAGTCTTTCGGCATCTTGGGAAGCTGTTTCTGGAAGATGCATTTGAGGCCGGTCATGATGATACTGCTTTCGCGGGTGTTGTCGTTGTTGACAACGCGAAATTCGATATCGCCATTCCGTTCTTCGATGACAGCCGGCTATGGACATTGTCAGTACCCCGACCTTCATGCTCTAGTCAAGCTAAGCATCTCGTACCTTTTCGGGGAATGGGACCGGCTTGGGTGGCGGGGGATCGATCGGCTGTCCATCGGGAAGGTCTTCGCTGGGCGATGATCGCAGTCTCTTCGATGGACTTGGGGCATCTAAAATGTCTACATCATCCGCCTTTCGCTTGCCTATGCTCAGTTAGTGGCTCGCAGTTCAGAACACTTGAGAATCCGGCGGTTGAAGCAACGGCATCCAGACCGAGAAGCATACCATCGTCTTTCTGGCTTATCGCCATGGTGCCTCAGCCTTCTTTAGCACTTAGACAGACATTCCATGAAATCAATAAGCATGATAGAGAGTGTCTGTGGTATTTTTAGTAGAGAAGTTCAAGTAGAGTCTGTCTGGTATTAGAGACTGGAACTGCCCCAGTGTCCACTACAGCCTGAGTGAGGTCTCGATGGTGGGGACTGGGGAACGGCTGATGGTCTGTGCGCCGATATAATGTCTAATCACTCTAATACTCTAATAATTATGGGAGCGTCCTCAAAACTGAGGATGAGTAAGCTTCAGCTGACGAACCAGGGGCGCGGATAGTTGTGTTTTTCGTAATTATAAAATTAAGTAATAACTAACTGCTCTAATTACTAATCACGCTAATTTCGTGCCTTATCGCCTTATCGCCCTATTGATATGTTCTGCATGGTGTGTTGATGTTATCTCAGTTGGGACTCAGCCGGCAATGGTGCCCCCTAGCCAATATGGGGTTCCGCTATACCTAATAAAGCCCAGCCTCTTCTTTAGCATGCGCCACTAAATATTGACCAATCATATGCCATAAAGGCAGTTGGCACAACTGCCGTCTGAGAGACTCCTGCAGAGTTTGTATGTATGCGTAGAGGATCATATCATGATATAGGTGAGAGAACTCCCATCGCTAAGCGTACTTGATACTAAAGGGCTATCGCTAATCTATTATCAGAAATTATTCTACGCGTTGACTTCTACATTTCATCAAGTTTGAGGACCAATCCAACCACTCTACTGTCTAGGAGCGCGTCATATTACCTTTTGCCATGTCAACCGCGCCCTTCCTCTCAAACGAGATATCTTCTATACCGCCAGATGAGATGTATTTATCATCATCGCCCTCTATCTCGTCCACATCTTCAGATTCGACTCCCCGACCAAAACGTCCTTCCCCAAGACGATCCAAATCCCCTACTAGATATCGGCAGATTCGGCGTGTTGCAGGAAGAAAAAGGCTTCAGCCATTTGACAAATTACGCGAAACATTATACCTATGGCGAGAGCAACAGTTCACATTTAAAAAATTTCTCCGCGCCTGGTTACTATCGGATAACCACCATGGTGCCTTGGGGAGGGCTACAAGGGTTGGATTATTCCGGGAACTCTTAGAAGAGGAGGAAATCCGTGAGGTTGTTGGCCATCACCCCTCAAGCCGCCGTAATTGGCAACCTCTCCTCAAAGAACTTGATGGCTT
>NW_022985084.1:0-70458 GCF_010015585.1 Eremomyces bilateralis CBS 781.70
ATTCTCGATAAGGCTTCGAAGATGACCAGTATCGAATTCTCCGTTTGGCGGTAAATACTTCATAAAGTGTCTACTCATTGTCTGAATGGTGGAGTTACTGCAACTCAGATAAGGATGGCAGATACCAGCCATGTCCTATAGATTTTAGAACTCTTTAGAACGTGTTTAAAATATATTCAAAATATATTTACATACCGGTGTCACCAATTGACGAAAAACTAGGCTGCACGTATCGTTCTGTTCCTCACACGCCACACCAGTACGGAAACGATGTTGCGCCCCGATAAGAAGACTATCTCTAACTATCAGTTTAGTACTAGTTATATTCGGAATATGTTTCAAACCTGTTTGAATTTCGTTTCCTTTCATCAGGTTCTGTTCGATCAATCTGATTTCTTTTTTGTTGAATCAAGGTCCAGTCATTTTCGGAAAGTGAAATATGCGAATATGATTTAAAGAAATTATAAACAAATTCACAGTGCTTTATTGCTGTGCAGCCAAGTTTGATCTTTTTCCCGCGTATATTTCCTAGATAGGTGCATGTCATGGACTTTGGGGGATGTATTTTTTTGAAGGAATATTGGATCTAGATAGATTAGAAGTATATTCAAAGCGTTTAAAATAGGATAGGAATATCTTACATCAATGTTAGTTGGATTTTTTTGACCTTCAACATTGATGCAATATGTGTACCCATGTGGATCCGTTTTAGGGTAGTCTGGTAGGACAACACAATGCTCTAGATAGAGCGTCGATAGAGGGTGATATACTGCTTTAGATAGAATAGTGATCTGATCGAGTGATACCTACGATCGATATAGTTGATTAGCTTCAGAACATGTTCTAAATATATTACGCAGGAAGATACTTACTTCACCATCCTCAATTGCAATATGTGATTCTTCATAGAAATCATCATCAAACATAAGCTGGAGATCTTCTTGGTCGACTTCATTACTCTCATCATCAGAATTCTCTTCAGATAGAAGGATTGGAGATTGAGCTACAGCATGGTTATTAATATACATATTTCAAACATGTTTGAAACATCTTACGCATTTTCCATATAGTTAGAGGGAGTGTGGGGTTGAATTGAGATGTGTGTATCCAGAAAGGTGAGCCGACCAACGTCGATCATAGACATAGGTCAACTGACCTCACGTGATTAACCTAACCCGATTAGGATGGTGAGCCGAACCTTTTTCAGGGTCAGCCGAGCTGTCACCACAGCCCAAGTGCCCAGCCGCTGCCCAGTCACATGACTAGCTTCGGCTGAGTGGAGCATTTGTTGCCAAGCACGGCTACATTGGTTCTGCGCCACAATTGCCCGCGGTTTGATTGGACCGGATGTCCCTGTGTAAGGCGGAAGGGCGGAAAAGCGGCGCAAAACGCAGCAGGCCAGGAGGTAGGAGCCAGGATCCTGGAAGGAAGGAACGGAACTGCGTCAATTACGATGCATCATTTTGCAGCAACTCCAGTCTTCCCTAAACCCGTCATCTTGTTTCTCAATTCTTTCTCTTCACTTTTCTCCCATCACCCGCCTTCAATGGCCCCCCATCCATCTCCTTAATATCATCGACTCGGTTCTCTATCTCCTATTCGTTCTTCCACCTCGAGATGTTGCGCCAGGCAGCCCAACTCTGTTCGCGCCGCTTGTCGGCTAAGACGAACTCCTGTCGAAAGACAAACTTCTCATCCTTACACCCATCTTCCGCCACCTCACTTGGTTCCACACGTCGTCCGCTTGCCTTAATATCGCGGAGTCAGAAAAGAAATTATGCCGTGGAAAGCGAGGATACCGATAAGGGCGTGGTATGCAGCTGACCCGAACATGCCGGTGTCGAGCCTTGCTAACCTCCATAGGACCCCAACGACTCCTTCCTTCAGGGTAATACCGCGAACTATGTCGACGAGATGTACATGCAATGGAAGCAGGACCCGTCCAGCGTCCACGTGTCATGGCAGGTCTACTTCCGGAACATGGAAGACGGCGACATGCCCATGTCTCAAGCTTTTCAGCCACCCCCGACCATCATCCCCACCGGTGGTGTCCTAACACCTGGCCTAGGCATGGCTCCCGGCCATGGTTCGGACGTGATGAACCATTTGAAAGTTCAGCTGCTTGTGAGGGCGTACCAGGCGCGAGGACACCACAAGGCCAAGATCGATCCGCTCGGTATTCGGGGCGAGGCGAAACAGTTTGGATACACGCGTCCAAGGGAACTGGAGATGTCACACTACCAGTTTTCCGAGAAGGACCTCGACCAGGAGTTCGAATTGGGTCCCGGTATCCTTCCGCGGTTCAAGACGGAGACACGCCAGAAAATGACCCTCCAGGAGATCATCAACGCCTGCGAGCGCATGTATTGCGGGAGCTACGGCGTGGAATACATCCACATCCCCGACCGCGAGCAGTGTGACTGGTTGCGGCAACGCATCGAAGTTCCGACACCGTATAAATATTCCGTAGACGAAAAGCGTCGCATCCTCGATCGCTTGATCTGGGGGACGAGCTTTGAGTCGTTCTTGGCGACCAAATACCCCAACGACAAGCGCTTTGGATTGGAAGGTGCCGAGTCCCTGATCCCAGGGATGAAGGCACTGATCGACCGCAGCGTCGACTACGGCGTCAAGGATATCGTCATCGGCATGCCGCATCGTGGCCGTCTCAACGTTCTGAGCAATGTCGTCCGAAAACCGAACGAATCCATCTTCAGCGAGTTTGCCGGTACCGCCGATCCCTCGGACGAGGGTTCGGGAGACGTCAAATACCATCTCGGGATGAACTTCGAACGCCCGACTCCGTCTGGACGACGCGTTCAGCTCTCCCTGGTAGCCAACCCATCGCATCTGGAAGCCGAAGACCCCGTCGTCCTCGGAAAGACACGCGCGATCCTCCACTACAACAAGGATGAGGAAGAAGCACGCTCGGCAATGGGTGTGCTGCTCCACGGAGACGCGGCATTTGCCGGGCAAGGCGTCGTCTACGAAACCATGGGCTTCCACGCCCTTCCCTCGTACCATACCGGCGGCACCATCCACATCATCGTCAACAATCAGATCGGTTTCACGACCGACCCTCGATTTGCTCGTTCCACGGCGTACTGCTCTGACCTCGCAAAGGCCATCGACGCCCCCGTGTTCCACGTGAATGCGGACGACGTCGAGGCCCTGAACTTCGTGTGCCAACTCGCGGCCGACTGGCGAGCCGAGTTCAAGAAGGACGTCGTCATCGACATGGTCTGCTACCGGAAGCAAGGGCACAACGAGACCGACCAGCCCTTCTTCACGCAGCCGCTCATGTACAAGCGCATCAGCGAACAAAAGCCGACGTTGGACTTGTACACGGAGAAGCTGATCGCGGATCGGACCTTCACTCAAATTGATATCGACGAGCACAAGAAATGGGTATGGGGTATGCTCGATGAGAGCTTCAAGCGGAGCAAGGACTACCTGCCGTCCGCGAAGGAATGGTTGACGTCGGCGTGGAATGGCTTCAAGTCGCCCAAGGAGCTGGCCACCGAAGTCCTACCCCATCTGCCGACCGCTGTCGACCACGATACGCTCAACCGCATTGCGGAGAACATTGCCGGCGCGCCCACTGATTTCACCGTCCATAAGAACCTCAAGCGAATCCTGAACGGCCGGACCAAAACGGTGGTGGATGGCCAGAACATCGACATGGCCACGGCGGAGGCATTGGCGTTCGGCACCCTGTGCTTGGAAGGGCATCACGTTCGTGTGTCGGGCCAGGACGTCGAGCGTGGGACGTTCTCGCAGCGCCACGCTGTCTTGCACGACCAGGAAACCGAAGATACCTACACCCCATTGCAGCACCTCGCCAGCAATCAAGGCACCTTCGTCATCACCAATTCATCGCTCAGCGAGTTCGGCGTGTAAGTTTTCTTTTCCCCACTATTTCGCATCGACTGACCGTCTCCAGGCTCGGATTCGAGTACGGCTACTCGCTCTCGTCGCCCAACGCCCTCGTCATGTGGGAGGCGCAGTTTGGCGATTTCGCCAATAACGCTCAATGCATCATCGATCAGTTCATCGCCTCCGGAGAGGTCAAATGGCTCCAGAGAACGGGATTGGTTATGAGCTTACCCCACGGATATGATGGACAGGGTCCCGAGCACTCCTCTGGGCGCATGGAGCGATACCTGCAACTTTGCAACGAGGACCCTCGCATCTTCCCGGCCCCCGACAAGCTGGACCGTCAACATCAAGACTGCAACATGCAGATCGCCTATTGCACGAAGCCATCTAATCTCTTCCATCTGTTGCGTAGGCAGATGAACCGCCAATTCCGCAAGCGTAAGTGGTTGCCCTACCTCTTGATTCCGTCCGACTAACCAAGTTAGCCTTGATTCTGTTCTTCTCCAAATCCCTCCTCCGACACCCCCTGGCTCGTTCCTCCATTGAAGAGTTCACCGGCGACTCCCACTTCCAGTGGGTCATTCCCGACCCTGCCCACGAAACCGGCGCGATCGAGTCGCACGATAAAATTTCCCGGGTCATCATGTGCACGGGCCAGGTGTACGCCGCCCTCACCAAGTATCGCGACTCCGAAGGCTTGAAGGACGTAGCCATCACCCGTGTCGAACAGCTTCATCCGTTCCCCTGGGCACAGTTGCGGGATAACTTGGATTCGTACAAGAACGCCCAGACCATCGTGTGGTGCCAAGAAGAGCCGCTCAACGCGGGCGGCTGGAGCTTTGCCCAGCCCCGACTCGAGACGCTGCTGAACGAGACCCAACACCACAATCGCCGCCACGCCATGTACGCCGGACGACACCCCAGCGCCAGCGTGGCCACCGGATTGAAATCGGTCCACCAGAAGGAGGAGAGGGAGCTGCTGGAGATGGCGTTCACCGTCACGCAAGATAAGCTGAAAGGGGAGTAGAGTATTCCTCGCCGTGGGTTTGGCCATGGTCTTGTCATTATAGATGTCATGCGATTTACTCGGCGTCCCCTGCACTTGATAAAGGTTCTTCAAAATGTATTTTAAGTTCTTTTTGACAACGAGCGTAATTTTTCCCGTCCACCTCGCGAATCTCGTTGACACCGCAAAGCAATCTGTCTCAAGCAATCATGATGACCCCTTTCCCATGAGAACGGACCGGCTGGTCGAGCCATTCGTGGCTCACGGCTGTTCTCCCCTATTTCGCACCAGCCGTTTGTAATCAATCAAACTGACGAGATGGCGTCTTGCTCGCCCTTCGACCGTGTCACTGCCTCGATGTTAGATGTTCGTCCCGCCTGTCGTCTTGAACTGGTTCCCTGATCTAGCATCGACGATTCTGTAATCATTGCATTCCAGTTTACGACCGTCAACACCATCCCTATTGTACCGCAGTAGATCATCGGACACACTCACAGGCGCCTCCGACACTGGACAGCGTCTTGAGCCAATGAAGTCATACATTTAGGGGACGATTCCAGGTATCAGCTGACGCTTTGGAATAAGCCGAAACGGTGTGATTTCAGCCCTATGGTTTTGCGTTCCCAGCACCAGTATCATCATCCCTTGTCAGGCGGATTATGCCGGCCTCTCGCTGGCGACATAGTTCGAGGCTTTCTGGTCACTTTCAATGCTCTTGGTCATTCCCTGTGGGTTTCATCGGCTGGAGTCACCGAGATTGTCGTTCAAGCACAATCACAACGCCGGGGCAGCAGCGGTTTCATGTCGTTGTCCAACGAGTTTCAACGGGTCGACTATGATGCTGATACAGGAACGGTTAGCATCCAAGCCACCGTGCTGAATGGTCAACCTAATGAAAGCAGCTTTGAGTGTCTCCATCAATGACGCATTCAAGATTACTATAATGCCTGGAAGTTCCTTGAATGTCATCTTCGGACTATGCTCCGTCGTCCCAGCATTATTCCTTCGGCTCTTGGCGGAATCGGCCGTTTTAGGAACCTCCAGCAACGCTCGGCATGGGTAGCACGCCTTTAGTGTCAAGTCCGACATGTTCTGAAATCCATCATCATTCATCGTTATCATCTTCGCTTGAATGGGTAAATGCCTCGTGGTTAGCGTAAAGCATGTGGATCCCAGCACGTTAGGCTGGACGACCAGGACTCGTATATTCATAATACCTGGATGGAGACAGGCGGTCATATGACACTGAAACAGGATTTCTGCTTGGGATCAGCAAATGTTAGTACGACGGTTTTGCAGCAGGAATATTGAAAAAAAACTTCTCCTGAGCAGATATAATTTCCTTTTTTTTGCCCCATCAAGTCTTGCTTCCCCTACGGGCGCTGGTCTACGCCTTTGTTCCAAACCCGACTCGACCATCGCAGGCGGACTCTCAGCGGAGTGGTATTTCCAGCTTTCGGTGCTCTGACAGTCGCAGCGCACCGACTCCCTCCAATCGTCGCCCCAGGCGAAGCCCATCCGCCAATCCTGTGGATTAGAATTGGCGCAATGGCACCATGTTCCGATCACGGTGTCTTGACTGAGGACTGATGCAAACGTACCTAGTTAAGAGATACATATGTGAACCGCCTCGTCGCTGAGCTGGCGCCCCCTCCCAAGCCCCCGAAGAGTCCACTCCGATTCCATTGCCGTGGTGTCCGCCTGGATAGGTCCGACCTTCGCACAGAATTTTCCTCATTTGTAAGATACTAGCACCTTTTTTAAGGTTCCACACGCGACATGGGTCCCGATATGCGCACCCGAACCCGGAATCCACCACCGAAGAAAACATATCACTGGCAACATGTCCTCGCAGCAACGCGCGATCCTTCCCAAGCCGCCGGGCGACTCGTCCGGATACGCACAAACCCTTCCACCGGGCGCCGGTAACCCTTCCAGTAAGAAACGGTCGATCATCGGCGTCGCGTGTGCCGCATGCCAAACCCGACGTACCAAGGTATGTGGCGATCATGAATTAACCGTCCCCTGTCCAGTCATCCCCTGGTTGTCCGACATCTCGACTCTCTGACTATTCTATGTACTCACAACAGTGCGACGGTGCCCGTCCGGTCTGCTATTCGTGCGGGCTCAAATGGACGCCCTGCCATTACGAAGTCCCATCAGGTCTGACTCGGTCGGCGGCACGAAACGAGCGGATCGAGAAGCTCGAAGCCGACAATGCGACGATGGTCGAGATCCTGTGGTTCTTGCAAACGAAATCGGCCGAGGCGGCGAATGACTTTCTCCAATTTATCAGGACAGGATCGGTCGATGTCCATTCCATGCGACAGTGGCTTAAAGATCGGATCGGGGACGGAGATGGACTCGGTTCACCCCCGATCCACCTGTCAGCTGCCTCCATCAACTCCCTAGATGATGGGTCACACATGGAATCTTCGGAAGCGCCAAGCGAATCGGCGTCGAGGGCATCGATGAAGGCGGTGGACGCGGAAGCGAGCGGTGCGGCATCCAAGACTCAGGAAGCACAAGGCTTGAATCTACGCTAGAGCAGCCAAAATATAACCATCGTGTCGATGACGGAGGCGATCACGGCCTTCTCTGAATGCACAGGCACCCTGTACTATGCGTTCACTCAGGAGCAGGTCGACGACCTCCTTCACTCCGCATTTGGGCAGATGACACAGCCCGAGACCGCGTTCCTCGACGTGTTCAAGGAGAACGCCGACCTGCAAGACCGGGCGCGCATTGCCGAACTGTGTGGAATGGCGGCCGTTGGGATCTATTACGAACGGCGGTCGGATCAGGATAGCGGACCGCCGGCAGCTCTCGCGGAGTACTTTTATGTGATCTCCAAGCTCATGCTAGACAGCTCCATCGCGGCGCATCCGCTGCGGGCGATGAAGGTCTGTTCTTTGTTGGCGATGTACAACATCGTCGTGAAGGCCTCCGTGGCCCTGGAATATGTCGGTATCGTCACCTCAAGCTCCTCATCGAACATGTTCGTCGACTAATATCTATCAGAACTGGGACTCGCGCTGGGAAACCGCCACGGCATGGATAAGCCCGAGTGTCCGCCAACATTGAGCGCGGAAGAGTTCCTAGACTACAAGCGCACCTGGAGGACCCTCGTGCTGTTTTCAGGGTAAACGTCCGATTCCGCGTGGTAACGCGTGCTGCTGACCCCAATCTTATAGCTGGCTTGGGGCGACCCTCGGGTACATTTCGGCGCATGCAAACGGTGCGTTGAAACTGTGGGAAGGGGAGAAGGACATTGGCGAGGACGGGATCGTCCAACTGGAGATGGTCAAGATCACCATCATCAAGGCGAAAATCGTCCAAACGATGCCCGACGAAAGCACCGCCAACAATGCGAACGATGCGACCATCGATTGGCTTCGCCAAGAGCTTCGAACCCTCTATGACGGATTGCCGGAACGGATGGCCATCCGTAACCTTCAGGAGCAACGGCATGACCAACGGTTGCGACGGGCCATCTTTTACGTCCATCTCTTCTATCTCTCGGCCATGGAGCTCCTGCATCGCCGTGCCATGGCAAGCTCCTTGGCCTTTGATCAGTCGGTCGACCTTTCGTTTATAGCGCCGTCATCCTACGTGAATGCTGCTGTTCGCGAAGGACTGATGGCGGCCAAAATGGCAACGAGAATCCTCGCGTTGATGAAAGAGGATGACGCCATGGTGCAGATTTGTTGGTTATGCATGTACGTATTCTCGTATGGCCCAGGCCAACCTGCTTACGGAAGATAGTTATACCGCATATACGGCTGGGATCATCATCTTATACACCGCGGTCCGGAAAGTGCTGAATGGGTTCCCATCAGCCTCCTGGTCCGCCGACATGACCCTTGCGACGACATGTATCAACACGCTCGATTACTGCGGAGAGGTCGATGACGTAGCCACGCGGTTTCGGGAGACGTTGCAGACCTATCTCAGCACATTGCAAAACGCGGTAGATGGGGAAGTGAACGAGAACCTCGGCAGGGACATCGAGGAAGAGTCGTCGGTTGAGTACCTTTTCGGCATCAAACACGGCTCCTCCGACCTCCAGAAAGCATCCCGGGACCTCCTCAGTTTGCTTCAACGGCCCTTCCGAAAGTCTCTCGAGCTGATGCCGCAAGGTGTTGCCGGTCCCCAGCTGAACAGCACGCTTATCAACTGGATGGAGGCCGCGCTGGGCGCGTCTGGAGAATGGGTCTGGGAGTTGCAGAATTGCGGGATCGAGGTCGGATATGGCATGGGGAATGACAACCATCTAGAAGAAATCATTTCCGCACTAGATTCGGGTTATTTCGTTGGAACTGCTACCGATGCAGGATGGAAGATGTGGACGCCCCATATGGCATGAAGCATTATGAGCAACGCGAACCATCAAGTCGCCAATGATAGACAAGTTGATAGTACCTTAACCCCAGTATAATAACTTGCTGGCATTTGCAGGTACTCTATAGCGACATGACGCGCTGTTGATTCCACCAGAGGAGTCTTGTCCTGGAGCGACTTGTAAGGAGCAACTTGTAACTTGTACTTGTACGGGCCCAACGGGGTAATACAAAATCGGAAGTTTGTTTGCGGCGGGATGAACCACTACCAACAGCAACGTAGATTTCATTTGACGCCTAAGGCCTTAAGGCACCAAATTTCATTGGTATCTATACGATTTTTGGTTGTATCAAGCTCCGATTTATAGGAAATTGATCATCACCAACTTCCCGTGTTGGTTTGCCCATACTCCATTGTACAGTTAATCCAACTGACTGTAGATAGCCCTCACATATCCGACGTCCAGGACTATACGATACTGGTCACAATGCCCGATCATCGGCATTACATGCAGCTAGCCCTTGCAGAGGCCCGTAAGTCCCCTCCAAAGCCGACCAACTTCTGCGTGGGCGCCGTCCTGGTGGACTCCATCCGGGACGAGGTCCTGTCCACGGGCTACACCCTCGAGCTGGAAGGCAATACGCACGCGGAGCAATGCGCGCTTCAAAAGTTCGCGCAGAAATATCACCGCCCGGTGGCGGAGATCGGGCAATTCCTCCCGCCCGGCACGGTTCTGTACACGACGATGGAGCCATGCGCGCTCCGCTTGAGCGGGAACCTCCCCTGCGTAGATCGCATTCTACAAACCCGAGATGGTGGTGCGGAAGGGGTCCGAACGGTGTACACGGGCGTCCACGAACCGGAGAAGTTCGTCGGGGAGAATCGAGGGCGGAGCCAGCTCGAGGAGCACGGCGTCGAATGCGTCCACATCTCGGGACTCGAGGATGAGATCCTGCAAGTCGCCCAGGCCGGACACGAAAGAGAAGCATAACTTCTACCCGTTGGGTTCTGGGATTGGAGTGCAGCTGATCGAATGGTGGCACGGATTTGGCTATCACCGCAACTCCCTCACATCGTGTCACCCCGCAAGCTTATCACGATGGATTTGAAATCAACGACATACTGAAGGGTACCAAGGCGCCCACGACGATCTCATCGGTCATCAGCACCCATCTCAGGAGGACAGGAGAAGACACCAATAGTCGAAGTTGAGCGGAATGGACCTTCCTGGTGCTGCTCCATCTAACATTGGTCGATCACTCTTCTCCATGAACAGAGGGGATCTGCTCGACAGCTGTGCCGCATATTTCCCAAACTGAATGCCGCAGCGGCAAGCTGTTAGCCAACAGTTTCCGCGGTCGTTCGACTTCCTCGAAGAGATGACGAAGCCTGGGTTGTAGCTGGAATGGGAACTTATACTCAACAGAATTCTACCTTTGAAGCGATTCAGACGCAGCGGCACGATGCCGAGTGCATTGCTGGTCCGCCATCATTCATCAACTCATCCCAAGTTCCCAATGATGCTCCTCATGCGAAGATCCATCCTATTAATACACACTTGTCACTTACCCATTTGCTGGGCGCCAGTCACTACTCAACAACCCACTGTGACGGCGGCCGCGGCTGCTCCCGCACCCCAACCACCTTCTCCGCCTGAACTATTCTGCCCAACCACAACTATTCAAACAACGCTCCGTAAAGGAGTCGAAATGAGAGGCTGAATAACGAATGAGCCTCCGATGCTGCGGTCGCTTAACCCATCGCCCCAACCTAGAAAGATCAACGTTCAACGGTCCTCCGCCAAGTTCCGTAAACGGACTTACGGGAAGTGGAACCCCCGAGAGCCGTCTAAAGTCAATCACCCATGCATTCATGAGTCAAAAAGTGCGCAAGGAAACCAAGAACCACCAATGGCAGCATCGAACATGACTCTCATATCCAACCACTGTTCGGGAAACGTTCCCAGAAGTCCCAACGCACCGGTAACGAGGGGAGCTAGCGGAAGTCAGACATGCTCGACCCCCAAAAGGGTTCCAGCCATATGTAGCTTCCAGGGCTCAAGCCTCCAGGGCCACATCACCGTCCTCATCAAACTGGATCGACTTTGGCGCTGGAAATTCGATAAGGGATGAGACATATGGGCGCGGTATTATCGTGGCCTTAACTCTGAACCAACGAAACGTGGCCCCCGTAGATTCATATACGATTCAATACGTGCGCCCTAGGCGCGGTTTGATCCAGGAGAATCGCATGCCGCATCGACTATCGAACCCGCAGACACGTTGGGAACTTGGGACTTGGAACGGACGCCGGA
Source organism: Eremomyces bilateralis CBS 781.70 (assembly GCF_010015585.1). Classification (NCBI taxonomy): domain Eukaryota; kingdom Fungi; phylum Ascomycota; class Dothideomycetes; order Eremomycetales; family Eremomycetaceae; genus Eremomyces; species Eremomyces bilateralis. Next base: position 11,541 of record NW_022985084.1, read on the forward strand.
GGTTGCGCGGGCTCGCCCAGCTCGGGGAAAGGGAAAAGTATCCTACTGGTTACCGTTGCGATGGTAGATACCTCAACTAAAGTCTCGTCGACATTTTGCTGCAGATACCGGTAAGAATTATGGAGGAGCGTCTACATGAGGGCGCGAACGAAGCGGGAACATTCGGATAGATTGGTTGAGGCTGGAGGTGGAGGAACCTGAGTCGGGGCGGTCAACGTCCTCTCGCAAAAAAGTTCGAGTTATGCATCGTTGCATTCAGCGTCTCTAAATCGCGCTTCGAAACATTGGTAAGCGACACACTATCAAATAAGAATCAATCTATCATCCTCGCGGCACACGCGGCTCTGGTGAAACTCAGATGCTTTGATAACTGATGGCCCTTTTAAGGTTTATCAGCCGATGACTCGGTCCGCCAGGGTACCCATCAGTACATCCGTGCCAGCTTATTCAAAGTTATGCGGTCGGTACCTCTTTGTACCTTGATTCCATGGTCACCCAGGCTCACCTTCCCGGCTCTACCCTGCACGAATCTCACATCATGCGATGTCCCTGTCCTAACTCCTAACCCCTTCGCCCAATCCCCAGCCGGACACATCCTGTTTCGGCCCCGGCGAGAGTGTTAATATCCGACATGCCAATTTCCGATCCACTGATGATCGAATATCCCACTTCCGATGGATGCGTTCGAACTTCGATGCTTGCGCACTAGCTACGCTGGTCTCCATATGATCTGTGATTTCATCGCGTGGGGGTCTCGCATGCCCTCGCGAAGGGGTGTCCTGGTTGTAACTATCGTCAATAGACCGGACGTGGGGTGGCGAGCTGATGAACGGGCGATGTCAGGCGATCGTGGGCAACGCAGGTCGACTCCCTGGACATCGTGGCGGTTAGAAGTTAAGCGAGTTTGTGGGGACGAATGTTCGAGAAGTATGCCTCGCATGGCGGAGATGGGACTTTCTGAACGGGATCCAGCATGACCTGGGGAACTCAACGGATATTGGGGCTCCGTTGCAATCAGCGGCGTGTATGCGGAAATATCAGACATGCGTGATCAACGGGTAACGACTCAAACGAGCGACGAAAAGTCAAATCTGTGGGTTTTCGGGGGTTACACAATGCTCGAAGCAGAATTTCACGCGACACCGCACGCCGTGATCCTGTTTGCTCCCGGTCGCGCGTGGTCGCACCGAACACCAACAGGGAACCCACCATCCGCGCCGATAGTACGGTGCGGACGGGTCACGCAAGCACCGCGCGGAGGGGATGGGTAACGGTCTGGAGCGACGCCAGGGCGCCGTGGAACCGGATCGGTGCGACGTGTCGGGGGCGGATGTTTTGCGTGGCGGTGTCGCACGACGTCGGAGACATGTCGTTCGTGGAGGACGGGGTGGAGAAGGGCAGGCTGTTGGGCGGTGGTGGAACGCAGGATGCGCCATGCGGGCAGAGAGCGGATGGAGGGGAGGGAAGTCGGTAATTCGAGCTGTGCGGTGAGGATTTCGATGCGTGGAGTCAGTAGATTGAGGCAAAAACAAGATCAATCGAGCAGGCTATGGCAACAGATGTGAGAGTTGTATTGGATGATGTGTAGCTAAGTACGTAGGTGAGTGACAGAGTGAGCTGTGGGGGTGCGTCGATTTGGTTGCAACAAACAAAAGAGACAGAGAAAGATCGAAATGCGATGCCGGGGGTACGACGCAGGATGTGGTAGTTTTGGGTGTGGAAATAATCAAAACGGAGCGAGGTCGTAAATCATCGTGATTCCATCATTCAACGTATCCGTCTCGTCAAGGCAAGATGGGGTATCTCAATCGCTAGCTCGACTTCGGTCCGGCCGCCGGATCGCTTATCGATATTGCAGCCAGTTTCCTCTGGACCGATTCGATGACGGCCGGGTCGGGTTCCTTAGGAACCTTCTTTGGACTGAGGTGGACGTTAGCAATTCGCCCGCTCATACACATATCATAAACCCGGGAATGGAAGGGAAACGTACGGCTTTCGTATGCACTTGTCACACCGATCATGGTTGCACTTCTCGCACTTCTTCGACCGCTCGACAAAGGTGGTGGCGCACGCCTCGCATGTCCACCGTACGCGCTGTCTCGGCTTCTTATGCACCCGTTTCACGGCCGGCAACAACTCCACCTCCTCCTCCTCGCCCGGCACGAAGAATTTCGCCCGACTCTTAGGGCACAGGGGGCAGCGCGCGTGCTCGCAGCGCTCACACGTATTAAGGGATGGGCGGAAGTCCGTCTCGCACTGATGGCAGGTGTACTTCATCAGATTGATCTGGCGCACGAAGTGGCGGCTCCCACGGGTGATGATGACGGGATCCTTGTGCTTGGGCGGCGCGGACGGCTTTTTCTCGGCGGCGCCGTCCTTAGGCTTCTTCGACGGATGGCGGGGGCATTTCTTGCACCGCTTGTGCTCGCACTTGGAGCACACCTTGTCGCCGGCGAAGACGGTGTTGCAGCGATGGCAGTTGCGGCGGACGCGCATGCGGATGGGCTTCTCGACGCGCTTGACGCTGGTGGGCGCGGATGGCGGCGGTTGCCATTCGTTCTCGCTCAGGGTGAGGCCGTATTTCTCGAACAATTTTCGGGTGCGCTCCTGCTGCAGGGTCGCTCGGTCGATGGCGGACACTACTACGGGTGTCGGTTCGGTGGGTTTCGCGGCACTGGGAGTCGCGTTAGAGCAACAATCGCTGATGGTTCCAGAGCGATGCGAAACGTACCTTGAGGCCTCGGTAGGCTTTGTGGCTGTGGCTGCAGGCGTGGCATCCTTCGCTGCAGAAGTCGCCGATTTGGATGTGCCAGGAGTCGACTCTGCCTTGAAGATGCCCTTGACCTTCTTCGTGAGTTTGATTATACTGGCCCTCCTGCCCTTCTTCTCCTCGGCCGTTGCGACTGGGGCGCTCATGGTGATAATCGGTCCGATTCGGTTCGGAGAGGGTATTCGGGTCCCAAGCGACGAGAAATTTCGTCGAGTCCAATTACTGACTTCAAATTCTCCGGAATATTACGCTCTATGTAGCATCGGGTCGGACTGATGATGGTGGGCGGAAGGAAGGGAGGAATTCGGTGTGGTGTAAGACGGAAGGAGGGTTCAGAGCTGAGCGAAATGGGGTTCACTAAAACTCGACACCAGGCCCGGCGACCGACAAATTGGTACCTGGGTGGACCACGGCAATTCGAAAGGGGATCAACGATGCAGCGGCCGAAACACAGCAGCGGCGACGGCGAGTGGTAATAATAAAAGAAAATAAAGGTCCACGTCTCTCGTGGTGGGAAGTCGAGGGTCGAACGATGGGAAGGGGAGGAGAAGGCGAGAAAGGACGGAAAGAGAAGAACAAGAAAAGGGAAGCAATCGTGTCTCACAGCACAGGAAAGAAAGCATGGGAACGACGGCACACGGGCGCACGATGGATGGCATGACCCACGCGAAGGGAAAGCTGGGACGCTGGGTGAGAGGCCTGAACGCTGAAGGGTGGCAGATAATCAAAACGCCGACGCTACTGTTCATTGATGGGGGGGGTCTTGGGCGGGATTTGGGGGGTTTGGGGGGGTTTAGGGGAGGGTTCACGGCGTTTGGGCGACAGTGCAACAAGACCACAGGACCACAGCAGCAGCTTTGGATACACTACTTACTAAGGTGTACAGCACCAGCTAGTCATGGATGAGGCCCAGCTGGCAGGGAGGCGCGCCAAACCCACGGGGCGTAAAGGAGGGTACGAAGTACAAGACGAACGTCGAAGGGGCATGAGAAACGCCAGGGGAATCGGTACATGAGCATGTGCCGTATGGAATTCTTGCTGATTATTGATGAGAAGAGTGATGTACTGGGTCAAGCGCCTATCGGTTAGAGACCAGACCGGTGGTGGTTGGGCAATGCCGTACAATACTGTAGAGTGAGGGTACAATAAGTAGGGTACTTAGAAGCCGCGGGCCTCCCACAATCGGGAATTAGTCTGGCGAACATGTCTTAGTGAAGGCGGCTAGTGCAGTTCCGGCAACAAGTCCACCGCGTTCATCCTGTAGAAACGCTGGGAATCACTGGGATATGCGGGAGGATGGGCGGTGGACGGCAGTGCAGATTATTGGGTGGGTATTGGGCGGAGGAATTGCGGGGAGGGGGGAGGGATGCGGAACGCCCCTCGGGGATGGGGGCACCTGGGGCCACTGGGGGCACTCGGGCGGGTTTAGCCTCGCTGCAAACGTCCCCTAACGGGCCCAATGCACCCAATACCCCCCAAGTCCCGGCACCTTGGGCGAGGAATTGTTCTGCGTCTGCACCATGCTGCACGCTATTTCGTTGCCCTGGGCATGGGGGATCCCTGGCCTCGCTTGCGTTGACTCCGTTCTCTCCGAGGTCATCGCAAACTTGATGATCGCTAAACTAAGTTAAGTCACTCGCTTTCCCTTGTGCCCCAATCCCCATCCTTGATCCTTCCTTTGTCTGACGTCTCGTCTTCTGAAGGCCTTGGCGATTGGCCGTCATGTTTGGGACGTTAGATCTTGAGGCTTGAATGCTGTCGCTCCGAGGAATGAAATTATAAAGGAGCGACGTAGACCTCTTGCTGCCTGTGTGCTTCGCATCGAACCGCGAAGGAAGATGTACCGACCCCGTCGTTAGTCAGTCCGGGATCTACGGGGCTGACTTTGAGGCCGTCATGACTCTTGAGTCTTGTACTTCAGTCCAATGGCTATTCTGCTGCCCCTGTTCCGTTCAGTGGCTGCACAGTTCGCCGCCTTCTCTTGACACTTTTATCAAGGCTGCTTAGGGTGTCAATCGTCTCTCCGAAAGTCTTCGCCTTACTCACTGCAACGGTCGACTCGGAATCTAGAACATGAGCTGATATTCGAAGATAAACTCAACCGAGATATGAACAGGTCGAAGAATCGGACTACGGTGGCTCGACAATCGACTGGAGGTCGGCTGTTCCATTAAGTGCCAACGAATAACGATCCATGGGCGATTGGCATTCGAACTGCCTGAAAGGACGGGCAGGCATTTGGTATGTGCACCATCCTGAGCCAGGGTAAGCGGTTCTACTACTTTAGTCATGTCCTTCGGCACAGATATCGCTTTAGCCGTTAGCTGCAATTTACCGAAATAACCCCACAGGAGCAGCTCTGTTACTGATATCGGATCTGAGACTCACCACCACGGATGGTCGATTCATATGGCAATGTGAACTTCCCGCGAAGTCATGTCGTGGGAAGAAGCGGATCGCGAGCCGGCGTGGCCGAAGAGGGCGGAACCTTTCGAGGGGACATGGTCCGGTTCCTTATCATTATCATTATCATTAGTCACGTCAGACTTTATTCTTTAATTAATATATTAAAGTCTGGACTCTGGACGATAGAGGTTGCAGTTCCGGAGGGCTAGCGAAGCTCCCAGTCATGGAATCATGGTACTGGAAATGGCTCTAGCCTCCGTCTCCAAGGCACCATTTGGTTCTGGGACCGATCCGTCAGTCGATAGTCCCAGACTCCAGCGGTGATGTTTCAGGACCAAGCGCCTTTTACATTGAAATATGCTGCCACTTTCACGCTCCAAAATTGCAAGCGACGTGAAAGCAAGCTTCAACGGTATATCTTGTTTTTGCATTGTTCCTGGTGGGCATCGCGATTTGTACGACCGCCATTGTGCGGGCCCGATTTCAACCTCGCTGCTCCAAGTCCAACCCCACAACCCGAGGAGTCGGAATGGGAAGAAACAGCGCGGTAACTGGTAAGATCGTTGATTGGAGTCGCATCGAAGGATGGAGCCAGCGGACACGTCACCCGGAGCATCGCGTCGAAGTGTGAACCGCATCCTGCAGACGCATATCTGTGTGCACTTATTGCTTGCTCGGTACAGTGGTGCGACGCAACCGACGAAGCCCTCCCCAAGGAACCTCCTCCTCCCCTGCATCAATCAATCATATATTTCACCATACCAGTTGCAGTTTGGTGGGTGCTTTCGCCACAGTGATACTTGACGTTCGTCCCACCCGCGAAATCACTCAAACATCCCCGTCAGCAGAAACCTGAAGGGCATATGCGAGAAGGTTAGAAGACATCTGAACACCGCAATGCGATCGCTTACCTGCCTCGACCAATGGCCACCGCGAAGCTAATGTAATGCGGTGATGCATGAGTTGCATCAGAAAATGCAGAGTTACAGACCGAATTTTCACCCACCAGCAATACTGGTAAGCGTGTTCACGGCTTGCGCAATTTCCCTCGGCCCTAAACCTTCCGCGCGAACTGTTCCGTCTTGTTGGATTCCGATCGACGCTCGACTGAACGTAGTAGGGTGCTGGAACTCTAGGCGACCCGACCCCTGCTCGGTGAGCGGTGGTCGAGTTTCTCATCGAAAAAAGCGTCCAGATACATCCCCTCGTAGCACACGCTGAGGGCATCGACCCTGTGCATTCAGCAACGACGTCTAGCTTCAGTGCTAGCTGCTGAGATTTTGAAAGAATCAGCAACCGTACAGGGGGGAATCGGCATCTTCCATCCCAAGACTTCGCCCAGCATTCAGGATGCGGGGAAATCCGCTCTGCAGTTCCATGATCCATAAGAAAGTGCCCAGCGTTCGTATTCGACGACCGAGCCGTGTTTTAGCCACAAGCCACGCCAGTCTCCAGCCCGTGACGGGGAACAAACTCCTGCTAAATGCAATGCTGATAGTCTTGAACTAAAGTGTCAGATATATTATTAGTAGTTATTGCAACACTCTACCAACAGGTGCAAAGACGGAAGGTGCAAGCTCAGCGCTCGACGGTGCCTGTGATATTCCTCAAGGACTTCATTACCGGCCCACGGAGAGAGCATTCAAATCTACCTCGAAGGTCGTCCAAGATCGACGATGGACGTTCAGTGTCTAGCGTCTAGTGTCCACCAGCATCAGCAACTAACAGCCCCATCAAATGATATCCACAGTTCTGAGCCCAGCTTGGCCCTCTTTGGCGATCTAATCTTCCCCACGCAGTCGAGGTCGATTCCCTAAACCTACGAGTCTTCAATGATTCAATCAAAATCCGCTCGGAACCTAGACATGTCGACTCAACGCTTGGAAAGTACATTCAACCACACCGTATCCACCGTCTCCGCCATCCGAGGCGGAGCCCGGAGATGTACTTACATGTGCGGTAGCGAGATGCCTGATACTTTGGCCGACTCGAGAAAACAACCGATATCAGGTATTTCGGTGACCTTAAGAAATCTACGATATCGGATATCTCTGTCGACCTCGAGAAAACCTCTGATATCAGGTATTTATATCGACCTCGAGAAAACACCCGATATTAGGTATCTCGGTCAATCCCAGGTCAACCCGTGAAGTGTGCTTCCTCACCTGTAATACTCAGCGAGGTCCCCGATATCAGGTACCTCGGTGCCAGTCTGGAGTTGTCAGAGTTCGTCGGAGCCTCGCTCCCATGGAGTTGCTTCTGCAGCATGTAGATCGAGTAGTAACTGGTACGGGTGTAGATAATAGGCAGACCGGCCGCATTCACAAATCAGGACGGTAGGTTTTAAGCGTGGTGTAAAGGGGTTGGACATGATGATAGTTGATTGTATCAGATTGGTTGAGGCTTAATAAGTAGGTAGCATTTTAAAAAGGGACGAGGTAAGATGGAATTGGTCAACAGTATTGAGGTTGATATTGGTACATGAGGCACTGTTCTGGCGTGGAAATGCAGGCCGTTGGATGTAGAACAAATCAGGAAGACGGAATAAAAGCTACCGGAGAATCTCTAACTGTTAAATCATCGCTTCCTCCTAGGCAATGTATTCGACTAGGTATCTTTTCCTAAGCTGGGAAAGACTTTTTGTTGTTAATAAATGGATGTCCAGTTGATAATACAACACACTGGATCTGTATGGATTAGATACTGCTCGTGATTGGTGGATTGGCCAGGATTGTCCCTGACGCGATTCACGTCCACTGCCACTTTGCAACTGGCACATAGCAACCGACTTTCATTCTCCTGCGACACCAACAGCCATCTTTCAAACGCTGCTAGAAAATGACGTCTGATGACGAGGATGAAGAGCTTAGACGAGCAATTGCCTTGTCTCTGCAGGATGTTCATGGTTCACCGCTCCCATCCGACAATATGGCCAGTCGGGATGTCAACAAATCGAACGTGAACAATAACACAGCAAATGGCAAAAAAGAGTCCGCTGCAATGATTCAGTATGGAGCCTCACAAGCTAGGTATATCGACACAGTTCAACAAGCAACAATCAAGTCGTTTCCACGGAATTTACATGTCACTACACTCTCCAACTAACACGTATCAATTCTATGAACCGAGACTCACAGCTTGATAGTGCACCCCACAAGAGACGGCACTCTTCGTCTACAATCTCCATTGAATCAGACGATGCAGGAAGCAAGAAGCAAAAGCTAGACCTTGAAGATAGGAAATCATCTCCGGCACGCCCAGACGCACCACCACCCTTCCCGAATGTCCGTGGTCTCCTCCGCAAAACCTGGGTGTTCGGACAACCACGAGACAACGACATAAAGATCGAGGAAGTGTTGAGACCTTCCGACCTACGGCTGGCAGTTCTGAGTGCATTTCAATGGGACATGGAATGGATCTTGAACAAAGTGAAGCCCACGACTAAGCTGGTCTTCGTCATGGAAGCCAAAGAAGAGGAGGTTCGGAAGCAATGGAGAACAGACGCAGACCACTACAAAAACTTGGTGCTCTGCTTCCCTCCTATGCCGGGTCAAGTCAATCGGATGCACAGCAAGCTCATGCTGCTCTCTTTCGAGAACTGGATACGCGTCGTCATCCCAACAGCGAATCTCGTCCCGTATGATTGGGGAGAGTCGGCCAACCCGAACAATCGAGTCTCCGGCGTCATGGAGAACTCCCTCTTCCTCATCGACCTGCCACGGCGTTCGGACGGGAAGTTGACCGCTCGGAAAGACCTAACCGATTTTGGTCGAGAACTGCTCTCGTTCTGCGAAAGCTCCACGTTCCCGCCCTACGTCATCGACGGCCTTTTGAAATTCGATTATACCAACACCAAGCACATCCAATTCGTCCACTCGGTTGGCGGATCTCACATCGTAGGACCAGCGGAGACGGGCTTGTTCGGACTCAGCCGCAGCGTTCGCAATCTTGGCATGGAGGTGGAGCGACGAAAAGCACTGTTCGTCCAGCCTTCCACAGCGAAAGGCTCTGAAGTTCACGTCGACTACGCCACGGCTTCGCTCGGTGCGCTGAATTATCCCTTCATATCCACTTTCTACGATGCCTTACTCGGTCGCGAAGTCAAACAGCCAACGAAAGGCGCGACCAGCAACCCCATCCAACTCCTAAAACGCGTCTTCCGGATATTCTTTCCTACGTACGACACTGTAGCAACCAGTACGAAAGGCACCGACTCCGGTGGGACGATCTTCCTGATGTCGAAATGGTGGAATGCCGACACCTTTCCGAAAGAACTTATGAGGGATCATGTTTCTCGCCGGGCGGGCATCCTAAGTCACAGTAAGATGATTCTGGTGCGCCATGTCTCGGTCGCCAGTCAGGGAGACGCTTCGAGCAGCAGAGGAGCCGGTTCGATCGACCCTGCCTATCTTTACGTCGGATCTCACAACCTGTCGGAGAGTGCCTGGGGCAAATTGGTTACAGATCGCGCCACGAAGAAACTGAAGATCAATTGCGCAAACTGGGAGTGCGGCGTCATATTCCGGATCGCCTCACCGGAACAGAAGGGCGAAGAATTGGATTTTGCTCTGTGCGAGGGTGGCTCATTGGATAGCATACCTTGGGAACTGCCAGGAAGACCATATGAGAATCATCGACCCTGGTTCTGTATGGAAGATTTCCCTTGAACCGACGCGACCGGAATGCTAAAGTCTATGACCCCCTGGACGCCTGGGTACGGTTATGCTCGTCTTAAAAGCGTCCGAGCATTATAATCAGGCCACATGTCTATTTCCTTTTGAGAAAAAAAGAGCATTATCACTTCGCATGTGCGAATTCTGGTTTAGATAGAACCCCAGCCGCCAGTTGGACATACATTGTCGATTTTCTTGTCTACTATTGTGTGTTCCATGCATCGTCCACGCCGTCTTCCTCGAAGAACCCGAGGACAAAGCAAAACGAAGTCATGCCAACTTACCTCAACCCCATCGCCTAGCCACCAGGGACGGTGGTCTTATCGTTCTGGCAGCATCGGCAGAAGTTCTCTCCTCGTCCATTCAACGTCCGGCAGTGTCTGCAAATCCAGGGGGCAGGGCCGTAGGGATAGTTCCGCGGGCATTTCCTGCACCTCTTGTGCCTACACCAGCACTCCCCCTTCGACCAAAGCATCGCCATCTTGCAACGACAGCAGCTCCATGTCATGGATGAGAGACTTTCCTCCGGTGTGGAAGTGTTTCGACCCATTTTGGAAGAGGGACCCGGTGTAAGTTTTTCTTCGAGAGTCAACTGTCTAGTATAATTACTCGTGAAGAAGGTTGTTCTTTGGAAAGCTGAAGGAAGCAGACGACTTAGGCACCGAGTAACGAGGTTTTATCTCCCGGTGGTATTTGACATTGTTGTTTTCCGGCAGGCATTGATGAGGACATGGCCATTGTGTGCAAAGTCATTGTGTGTAAACTATAATTGCGTGGCTTCAGAGATTCGGTGTTGGCTGGGGACTTTTTTGTCCGCTCTGACAAATCAGTGTCTACAGCATAGAATAAGAAACGGCATCAACCAGTGTATTTTGACGTTTGCCGCCCTTATTTATTAGACAGATCAAACAAAGGAGAAATCCAGATGAGACTGCCTCGAAATCTCTTGCACTGGACTGTACCGTCTTGGTGTACCTTATTTACACTGAGGGTCACTGTGACCAGCTTGTTGGCCCGGATCATCATTGATTGACGATCATGATTTCCAACGCTTATTTACATAATTGATTTAGGACTATGCCAGAATATCGAATACCAAGGAAGAAGTCAGTAGCCCAATGCTTCATTGCTGGCTAATAAATGTCAGAGTCGAGGATTCCGCGAGGCTGTTAGAACTCGTCTACACCAATGACCCAGTTCTAGTCCAGTCCCATATGACCAATGAGGACCGTGGCGATCGCTTGCTGCCATAGTAGGAGCTTGAAAATATTCTTTACACTTAAAGCGGCATCGAACCTGGTGAAAGAGCGGATAAATGTACTCTGAAGACAGGCTGACATCCCAAAACCTAACCCTCCCTGAGTTTCCACCGGGCGGTTTTCGTACCGTTTCCGCACTTGCGGGGCGTGAGCTTTTTGCTCCTTACTTTTTTCATAGTCCATTGCGCGGTGGGAGGTCGGGGAAGGCATCGTTGCTGATAATAAGAACTACAATTCCGGCTTTGTGGAATTGCCGCATCGCGTAGTTCATATAGTCCGGGTCTGGAAATTTGGTAGCATACTCGTATATTCCCGCCTGCTTAGCGGCATCGAAGAAAGGATCCAAGCCAAAACGCCGTCCGCTGTGAATTCGCCTAACTGTCCCTCCAGAAGTGCCCAGTTAACGTAGAACGAAGCGCCATTGAAACCCATCGACTTTGATTTTCTAAAAGATATCCAGGCAGAGACTTGGTACTGGGAGGCTGTCGCATACCAAATAAGCATCCCGTCGGAGAATGCATCAGGGGGATGATATACCGGTAGGGATGAAACTCGCTGCTGTAAAACAAGACTCGCTATCCTTGAGTGAACAATAAAGGTCGATCCCAGGTCACCTGCTACCTACGGTAGTTATATTGTGTCAACTACCTGGGTTATCACCCTGCCGCTCTCCCAATGTGTTGCCTCCCAGGAACCCTGGAAACCAGGTTGGACTAAGACGGATACTCGAGTAATGTTCCGCCCATAGTCGTAGCTAGTGCGAAAGCGAGCGAGGCGGTTTTGGTATGCAATATGTACTTGAGGGATTTCCATCTTTCAGTCTCGTCTTCCGTGCTCTTACGATTATACTTCTCCTCATGTCCAGCATCTTGCCACAATAACTGGGAGCTTTACTGCCTGCCGTCTGAATACCTATACATCCTATTCTTCGAGGGGTTTGCACCGACAACGGATGTCATCTGTACCTCTGAATTTCCAAATGGATGTCCAGAAATGGAAGATTCATATCAGTTCGAACTTCGATAGACCGATTGCCTATAGAAGGCCGCACTTCAAGTAAGGCACAATGCTTGCATTCCGACTTCTTAGAACCATGAAACCAATCCACTCGGTTCTACAGAGCGCGAAAAAGCCCTATACTTTAATGGGCATGGAGTGCAGGTCGTGATGGTTCAGAGTTGCAGAGAGCACAATTGGGATGGTACCGGTAGACAGCGATGAATGAGGTTATGACATGAATATATCACTCAGCACCAGGTTTGCATAACAGGTCATGGGCAGTGAACTCGTGACGTTCACCATCACTTCATCTCCTTTCTTCAATTTCCTTATTACCGTAACTATCAGATTTTCTCAAGCCAATCACCTTGACGCTAGCAAGATTACTACTATGAAATATGGTTCGCTTGCAGATCATCTCGCTCGCTCCCTCGTTCCCGCTTTCAAGTCGTGAACTAGGGTTCAAAAAGGGATGATATTAATCACAATGTATTGCAGCTGGAGATTTTTGCCGTCAGCCAAGGAGCTGGGTTCGTTTTATCTGAAGGCGCAACACCAGGGCAGCGCATGGGCGAGCAATATATTTATCCGCATCTACGTCGATTCTCCTCATCGGTCTCGCTTAGTTCGTGCATATCGACCCCCCAAAGGGGTAATTCTTCCTCATACCCTGAAACAGTTTTCCAGGCCAAGATAAACATGTCACTCCAGCATTGCTTCCAGTCACGTATGGAGGTGGAGAGCTTCAATCTGCTACGCTCCTTGGGCAATTTCCACATACAAATGGGAAGACAATCTGACGATGAACATGACCAGTCAGCCGATCGCAGGTTTGGATGCCCGCGACCCGTCATATGTATATATATTCAGCTCTGTTTCGAATTGTTGAACCCAGTTCGAGACCCCCAAAGTCAGAGACTCTTCCAAAGATCGGGAATATCAGGCGAAGTCTCGTTCTCACCATGCAGTTTTCACTTGCCGTTCTTGCGGCTCTGGTGCCGGCCATCTGGGCTCAATGCCCAAGTGTCGAATTCATCTACGGTGCGTCTGGTCGAATACTGACGGTCTCGTCTCATCTAATTTCACGTTAGCGCGAGCAACGACCGAACCTCCGCAGAACTATGGAAACGACTTTGACGGAGCCGCTGCTCAGACCTGGTCCAGGGGATATGGAGCGGCCGGTTACTCTCTGTTCACCAACATAACTGCCTTGATTCCTGACGCCGCTGGACATCCGGTCCATTATCCTGTACGTACCGCCTGTTTCTAACAACCAGAAGTTCTTGCTGAGGGGTCTGTAGGCAAGCATGGGAGATTCTATGCCTATTGGCGTGCAAGATTACCTATCACACCTTGGGGAAACCGCCCAGCGTTGCCCTGACACCAAGTTCGCCCTGGGAGGACACTCCCAAGGAGGTATGGTCACTGTCCAAGTGATTCCTCAAATCCCGGCGAACATCCTTTCTCGTGTCATCTCAGTGACAATGTTCGGTTCTCCGGCTTGCCCAACGCAGGTATCTGGTCGGTGCATGTCATACTGCCATAGTGGTGACTTTGTAAGTGCCCTTGCTAGATATACGAGCGGTTTACTGATATATCCTAGGTATGTGATAGCGCCGGAGGCGGAGGTCTTGGTGGGCTACTAGGTGGCCTCGGAGGCTCCAGCGGTGGGTCGGGCGGGCTGGGTGGATTGGGAGGATCTAGCGGCGGACTCGGCGGACTTGGGGGACTCGGGGGTTCCAGTGGAGGCCTTGGTGGACTGAGTGGACTTGGGGGCTCCAGCGGTGGATTTGGAGGCCTGGGAGGTTCTAGTGGAGGTCTCGGTGGACTCAGAGGACTTGGGGGTTCCAGCGGAGGGCTGGGTGGATTGGGTGGACTTGGGGGCTCTAGCGGTGGGTTGGGCGGACTTGGCGGGCTCGGGGGTTCCAGCGGGAGATCAGGTGGACTCTCGGGCCTCTCGGGTGGCCTAGGCGGAATAGGAGGCGGTCTTCGAGGCCTGGGAGGGAGCACTCTAGGAGCGGAGAGAAGGGATCTTGTCGAACGCGCCCCCCAATGCACTGGCGCTGCGGTGGAGAACCTCCGTCCATCACAGGGCAGCCAGAACGCTCATCTTGCATACAGCGCTGATGGATACTACATTGAAGCCGCTGCTTGCTTCGTCCTCAGCCAGTATGAGAAGAGCAAAGGTGCCGCTTGACCGACGGCCGAGTAAATCAGACGGGTTCAATTTCGCGAAACATCGAATTGTTCCACAACGAATATGCACACGGCCATATGATCTATACTAGGACCTATTCTTGTCTATCTAATGACCCATTTGACAGCTCGCAGGAAAATTCCTCTCCGTCCACCCCTTGTACGCAACCAGGGTTTCATATTCGAATGAGGGGAACCTGGACGTTACACGTGTTTGTTATTAATGGCATGTGGACAAGGAGAGGAGATTTTATACTTACTATGGTTACAGGCAAAAGTATTGTTAGCGCGGCGCTAAGCAGTGGTATTCAACCTAAACCGTTTTTGTTCTTTTTTCATTACAAATTAGATATAGATTTCATTATCGTGTATAGCCTCCATTTGCGCCTATCACATCCTGGCATCTCTGGCCCATCGATTCGACAACTCGTACAGGAATTCCTCTGGTATAGCCTCCCAAGCATCGTTAATTCCCCCCCGAAGCTGGTCATAAGATAATCAGACATCCCCAATTCCCCATAGTGGTCCTGGATCTAGTCCTTCATCTAATTCCATACTGTCTCAATAGGATTCAGGTCCGGAGAATGAGCAGGCTAATAGATGGTGAAATCTATATCTAATTAGTAATGGAAGAATGAACAAAACCGGTTTAGGTTAGACACCCCTGATTAGCGCCGCGCTAACAATACTTTTGCCTGTAACCATAGTAGAGCCAGTTACTAATACAATAAGCCGTCTTACTCTTGAATAGGTACCAAATACCTCGCTGCAGGGAAATGGTCGCGGATTTGTGCTTCGCGTGCATAATTCGATTCCGGATCGATATCAATTTCCTCGCTGCTCGGTATGGCACGGAACGAATCGCCCTGCCACCCGGTGACATATTAACTAATCCCCAAGAGAGGTTGATCGGGATACATGTTTCATCACACGACAGGTTGAATGGTATAGTACGGGTAACTCTGATGACGGAATGTATGCTTGCAATCGTATAAAATGGAAGCGCGGTCCATACGATGTAGTTTGATTCGGCCACCCGAATCGTGATATTTCGTATCCTTTCCGATGGCCTTCCAATTCATTTGGAGTCTTTTCTCTCGCATTTTCACAATTTCCTTGCTTCTGTTGATTTGTGTAAGTACCAAGTCTTCCTCTATCCAAGCAGTCCCCGGCTAAGTGGCGGTGTAGGCCGTCGTGTACCAGCTTTCAATCTATATCTACAATGTCTTCTTCCATCCGCTTCGCAGGTATCCAGGTCCACGCCTCTGCGCTGCAAGCTTCATCCCGACCATCGAGAAGATGGTTGACGGCGAAGCGCAAAAATGGATAACTAATTTGCACTCTCAATACGGTGAGGTCGTTCGAGTTGCCCCGAACGAACTAAGCTACTCCAGCGCACAGTCATGGAAGGACATTTATGGCCATCGACGTGCCGGGGAGCCAGTATTGACGAAACCCGACCGTTTCTACGAGTTTCCGGACTCGGTTCCTAGTATCGTGAACGCTGGCGCGGCGGATCACAGCCGTTTCCGTCGAGTCTTCTCCCACGCATTCTCCGACAAAGCCCTAAAGCTGCAAGAACCATTATTCTTGGCATACGTTGACAAGCTCGTCAAGGTCATGTATACCGCGGCGCAGAAGGATTCCAAGCATGTCTTCGATATGGTCCGGATGTACAACTACACGACTTTTGACGTTATGGGCGACCTTACCTTCGGCGAGTCGCTAGACATGCTTGATATGGAAGGATATCATCCGTGGGTAGCAGCGGTATTTAGTAACTTCAAGTTTGGAGTCTATCTCCACAGCATCCGCTACTATTCCATCATCGAGAAGGCATTATTTGGTATGGTGATGAGCCTGCTGCCGCCATCACTGAACGAGAAAAGGAAACTGCACCACGAGTTCTCTCGTGCGAGGGTGGATCGTCGCCTGGAGAAGAAAGATGCTCGGCCGGATATCTGGGGACTCGTTCTCCAGAGAGACGGGGAGTCGGGGCTGACTCGCCAGGAGATGTATGAACACGGAAATTTGTTTATGATTGGTAACTCTCTTTCCATTCCATTGATGAAAGCGCCTTCTGACAACTCAAAGCGGGCACAGAGACCACTGCAACCGCCTTGAGCGGGCTCACCTGGTACCTGCTCAAGAACCCCGACAAGCTGAAGATGTTGACGGAAGAGATTCGCGGCGCTTTTCCTTCGGAAGATGACATTACCATCGAAAGGTTACAGGCGCTGAAGTATCTCCAAGGTTGCGTTGAAGAGGGTCTTAGGATGTATCCTCCGATTTCCAATGGTCTGCCCCGAGTTGTGCCTCCAGAAGGCGTCACGATCGATGGAAAAACTGTGCCTCCTGGAACTAATGTCTACGCCACCCATATTTCAGTGTACCGAAACCCTAACAACTTCCGGGACCCCTACTCTTTCATCCCTGAAAGATGGTTTTCTGACAAGTATTCGGAAGACAAGAAACATGCGTTCCAACCTTTCTCTTATGGGCCCAGAAACTGCCTTGGGAAGAAGTAAGTGCCCCGAGCCAGAGATCGGGGCAGATGAATCTCG
This sequence comes from Eremomyces bilateralis CBS 781.70, assembly GCF_010015585.1. Classification (NCBI taxonomy): domain Eukaryota; kingdom Fungi; phylum Ascomycota; class Dothideomycetes; order Eremomycetales; family Eremomycetaceae; genus Eremomyces; species Eremomyces bilateralis. The sequence continues at coordinate 28,408 of NW_022985084.1, forward strand.
CTGACTGATGCCCATTAGTATGGCTTATCATGAAATACGGATAATCCTAGCGAAGGTGCTCTGGAACTTCGACCTCACGTTATGTCCCGAGAGTGAGAACTGGGGAGATCAGAAGACTTATCTTATGTGGGATAAGCCGCAATTACTGGTGAACGCTACACCAGCAGCACGCAAGGCATGAGATATGAATGGATGTTTTATTCTCGTATTGTCCCTATCTGTCTTATTTATCAGGAGACAGGTACCTTATCTATATACATGTCCAACCGTTATCGCAGTTGACGAGAGAGCCGTTGATAGTCCCTACGCCATCAGTGCACAAGAGAGCCACAGTCTTTGCGACCTCTTCAATCGGATTCCATCGGAGGCCAGCTGCCATTGACGAACTCGCAAGACGTAACCCTTCTGGATGATACTTGCTGACGTCATGCGCATCACTGCCCATATTCGTTTTCATAGGACCGGGCATGATTGCTAGACACCTTATCCCCTCTGGGCCATAGAAAGCTGCCGTGTTCTTCGTCAAACCCACCAGCCCGTGTTTCGACGCAGTGTAGGCGCAACCTAACCCAGTCAGCAGTGCGACTCAGCAAGATCATCGGATGTATATACCAGCACGATATCCGAACTCGCCTGCGGATGAGATGATGTTCAACAGCACACCCCCTTTCGGCTCTTGCTTCAGCATCTGCCGCACCGAGTGCTGCGACGTGATGAATGGCGCAGTAAGGTTCACCAGAAGGTTTCGGTCCCACAAAGCCCGCGGACAGTCGCCCACGGGAGCCATTTGATCGTTGATGGCCGCACAATTGATTAGAATATCGAGCCGCCCAAGCTTCTGCACGGTCTCTTCAATCGTCTTCTCCACGGCTGACTCATCCGTGCTGTCACATTGGACTGCAAGAAGACGCTCTCGATGCTCAGCTGGAACTGTAGCTGGGCATTCCTCCAACCGCTTGGGGTCGATGTCCGTTGCAACAACGTTGGCACCCTCGGAAAGGAACCTTTGTACAATGGCCAGACCTAAACCTCCAGCTCCTCCCGTAACGATAGCAGTTTTTCCAGCTAGAAATTTAGACATGGGTTTGAAGCATGGAAAGACTTTGGCTAATAGACTTTGGTAAAACGAGAATGCCTAGGTCGCTCCGATCAAGGTTTCCACGGAACATACATATATACATGTACCAGAATTGCCTGGGCATGCGTGCCCCGCTCCTTGTCCTCGCATTGGATACACGGGCAAGGATGAACGGACCGAACCCTGCCGCAATTATGCTGCGGGAACCGGGGTGGCTGATTTGCATAAGTGAACTTCACTTCAAACAGCGCAAGAAACTGACATTCCGTCGGAACAACTGATGCCGTGCATTGTACGTAAAGAATGACAACCGAACATGTGCTGCTAGCCATGGTTGAACCCGACATAGGCTCAAATCGATCGTAACTGTGACTCCACATAATACAAAACTTGCACACAGCTACCTAGAGGCTCCTAGCTTGCGATCATGCCCCGAATCCCAAGGATTGCCTCTTCTGCTTCGCGGTCGGGCCAACATCCACTAGACAAGCTCCACCATATTGAATGCCACGGGACTGCACTGGTCTGCCCACCAACGATCGTAGAGGTTGGAGAAGTCCCCACTGATGCACCGATAAAACTCAGTGCTACCACCTAGAGCCAGGGTGCCATCATTGCAGACGCTGAAACCCCCTGTAAAGATCGAGCCATCCTGTGGCGGGTCGTCGAATTGGAACTGGTAATTGGATGCGATGTATCCGGTTCGGCCGAACTCGTCTTTCAGAACCCCATTTTCAAGAGTCATTTTCAATGAGTCGGCGGAAGCGCCAGCTCGGAATTGAGGCCGTGGTGTCAGTTGGCGACGGGAGAGTAGGTTCGGAGAACGAGGAGCTTGGATTTGGCCGTCGCCAATCTGACCGACTAGTCCTCCACCTGCAGCCTGGACTTGACCGTCGCCAATCTGACTGACTGCTCCTCCACCTGGGGCTTGGATTTGGCCGTCGCCAATCTGGCCGGCTAGTCCTCCACCTGGAGCTTGGATCTGACCGTCGTCAATCTGGCCGACGAGTTTTTCACCTGGAGCCTGGATTTGTCCATCGGCTATCTGACTAGCGATTCCTCCGCCTGGAGCTTGGATTTGGCCGTCGCCAATCTGGCCGGCTAGTCCTCCACCTGGAGCTTGGATCTGACCGTCGTCAATCTGGCCGACGAGTTTTTCACCTGGAGCCTGGATTTGTCCATCGGCTATCTGACTAGCGATTCCTCCGCCTGGAGCTTGGATTTGACCGTCGGGAACCTGGCCGACGACCCCTCCACCTGGAACTTGGATCTGGCCGTCGAGAATCTGGCCGACGACTCCTCCACCCGGAGCCTGGATTTGTCCATCGCCAATCTGAGAAACGACGCCTCCACCAGGAGCCTGGGGCTGCCCATCAGGTATCTGCGAAACGGCTCCACCTCCACCCGAAGGCGTTTGCGGCTGGCCGTCGTCGATCTAATAGATTGTTAGGAGAACTGTAAATAGATCGGTTTCATCATAGACGGTCGAACCTGCGACACCAGTTCTCCATCTCGTTTCAACCTTCCCCGTGGACCGGCCGTATTGACATCCGTCACGAGCATGCCGAACGTGCCGGGGTAGTTGGGTATGCATCCTGGGGGCGGAGGTATGTCGGGTGCTCTGAGTTCGGTTACGCCTTGGGGAGCAGTTGGCATTGCGTTTCCGGTCTGCTGCATCGACGCCGTAAGGGCAATGATTGTAACGGCGCGACGCGTCAGGGAATGTTGATGCGGCATGATCGGAAGTTCGACTTGATGTTGAAGATAACGATGGTTTTTGATAGAATGGAAGGAAGCTACGTGGACGATGATAGATCGTGTGATGACTCGAGTGATGCAAAGTTCGATGGAGAAGAGCAGATGAGAACGGTACGAACGTTGTTTATATCGAACAGACATTGAGAAATAGCAACCACGGTCGCCGGACCTACCTCATTGCTGCTTTCCTGTGGCGGATAGGAGATCAGCACCTGCTTCACGGCTGAGTGCCGAGCCGCTGCATTCGATGGGGTCATTTCTGCCCGGTTGAAACTGCCAAAAACCCATCTTGGTGATGTTTGGATACGATTCGATCCACACCGGTTCTTCAAGCTGTAAGTGCTGGTAAAGGCAGCGGTTAATGTGACATTGAGTGTCAGATATTGGGGAGGAGGGATAGAGAGAGAGAGAGAGAGAGCGAGATATTCATACGCCCGTCAGGCCTCTCTGTGGGAGGAGGGATAGACTGCGGTTGAGGTTTCCTGACTGTATCCAATCGAACCCATGGTCACGTGATATTCAAACCCCGGACCCACTCTAGTGAGCTATGTCATGTGACTGTGGCTGGTACAAATACTCTAGCCACACTGCTCGTCCAGGGACCCCTGCCCTTCCGGGGAGCGATATCTTGATAGTTTCATGTGCAGTTAAGGCCAGCTTGAGGTTGTCATTCCGTCCATATGCCGCAATAATTATTCAATCCATAAACTACAACGCAAATTGAGTTCGAGTCGATCATTATCACTCCCAATCTCTCCTTACCGGCCACCGACCCTTTCGCTACTCTCCACTGTCCTGCTCAACAATCGCCGGAACCCTTGTGGCAGCTCTCCTCATCCTCCATCTATCCAACACCGCGACCAACCCACTCCAACCCATCCTCCCATCCGCCCCACGATGATCTCCGACTCGCAGCTCTACAGCCTGGCGCTGTTCCTCGGCGGCGCCTCCGTGCTGCTCATCGTCCTCTACCACTACCTCGAAATCAACGCGGAGAACACCGATGACCTCTCCGAAGAGCGGAAGGCCGACGCGGTGCCGGTGAAGGCGGCGGGCAAGGTTAAGAGCTAATTTAATCGGTCGCGGATTTGGATTACGCGGTTATCACGATGGGGTTGAGGCGCTAGCTGTGCGTGAAGGCCGACGTCTGAGGGTAGAAGGCTTTTGCCACGGAAGAGGGGAAGGGGGATAGGTGGTGTTATTTTAGAGAGGAGGATGAAGAGGACAGATCATATTCGATGGGAACTAGGCATGTACTCCTAGTCGCGAACTAACAGGGACCTGGATTGCATTGCGTGGCGTCACGGAAGCTTGATTCGGCGTTGGAAACTACATGTGCTACAAGCCTGAGAGGATCGCATCCGTTAGCAGACCAATGCTTCCTCGAAACGGAGCGAAAAGTTAAAGCAAATGATATTGGCTTATTGACCCGTACCCGGCTGCTTAAATGTATCAAATCATATCCTACAAATTCGGTCGCAACTGCGCTTTCCCGTCCGTCGTGAAGGCTTTGAAATATTCCTCCAGCGCCTCTCCCGTCCCCGACCCTTCCACAAGCTTCACCACACAGCCCACGTACCCGTCCGGCCGAACGACGACCACGCCCCCGTCATCCCCAAAGCCCATCTTGGCGTGCGCCGCACCCACTGCGCCGTCCGCTAAACTCTCGGGCACGCGAATGTCGGGGACATCGTCCGCGTAGATGTGGTCCCTGTAGCTGGCGAAGAGATTCCCGGCCCCCAGAAGAGTCGACCTGCGCTCGGCGATGCGCGGCCGCGGCAGCGAGAAGATGGTGCAGATGGAGAAGAACGCCGAGTGGACGTTGTGTGGTTCGTGGTGGGAGACCCGGTGGCTAGGCAGGAAGGAGAAGCGCTGGTAGAAGGACTTCGGGTGGGCGAGGTATTGCGCGAGGGACTGGAGGGCGCGGACGGAGGAGCTGGGGGCATTGCTGGAGTCGCGGTAGGGTTTGCCGCCGAAGATATAGATCCGGTACGACCCGTTGAGCGGGATCTCCTGCTCGAGGTGCACCTCGTTGGCATCGGCCACGCGAGTCACTGTCGATGGGATCAGAATGCGGCCAGTTCGCAGGGTGGTCGCCTCAGGGTGGCGGAGGAAAAGGTGGGATTTGGCTGAGTGGCTCGGACACCAGTTGAAGACATTGGAGCCATACGCAACACCGTATCCGCTAGTAAACTCGCAGCCGGCTTTGAATGTCTTGACGAAGTCGTTCTCCTCCAGCTCGCTGGCCTGGTGGGCCGAGCCGATTTCGCCCGCGGTGGGAGGTCGTGTTGAGAATAGCTTGGCGTATTTGGCATCGAATGAAAGCAGGTTCTGCGCTACGGATTTCCTTTCGGGCTCGTAGGTGGAAAGGATGGACCGGGGGGAGAAGTCGGATTCGACGTGGTGGATCTTCCAGGCGAGGTTCGCCGCGTCCAGAAATGCGGTGTTCATCCCTTGACCGGCTTTTGGCTAGAGGGTGTTAGGAGCTGCTTATATGACCACCGATTGGAAAACTTACGCTATGCGTGTGGCAGCAGTCACCACCGAGGAAGACACGTTCGTCAAGTGTATACTTTGATGCGATGCCTTGTCCAATAGGGTACACCGAGTACCACTCGACGCTATCCCACTCGAGGTAGTAGGGTTTCAAGATCTGTTTCGCTTTTTCTTGCACCTCTTTCTCCGTCGCCGTTTTCCGAGGGTTGAAGTCCGGATCTGTTGAGGAGGCAATCTGAATGTACAGCCGGACCATGTTGTCCTCCCTTGGAATGACCATGATCGAACCGGCATCTGAGTGGATCGTACATTTCATCTGTTTTCGATGTCAGAATTCTGGAAACGCAACTAGAACCGCTAGCATACCTTGATGTCGGGGAAGTTAGTCCGCACCACACCATCCATGACGCCCCATACATTGGAGATGGGGTCCCCAAAGTCCATCTTCACGCCAAGCCGCTCTCGAATGAAGCTCCGAGCCCCTTCTCCGCTGAAAAGATACTTCGCACGAACCGTCTCCTTGCCCTTCTGCTCTCCATCGACATGCTGGATTGTTACGGACACCGGATAAGTCGGGTCGTGCCCATCGTTCTCGAAATCGGTGATTGTCCACGGTCTCTGGACCGATGTTCCATTCGTTTCCATGTCCCCGATGAACGCTTGCTCGATGTGTCCTTGATGCAACAGCGTTGTGAACGGGTATCTCGCGTCAATGAACTTCGGGCAACTTGCCCAAGTCCCTGTTCGATGGATCCCCTGGTTGCCTGCGGCCGGGTCCCAAAACGCAACCTCGTACACCTTCGCCGGATGATGGGCCATTATGGCTCGTTTTAAGCCCATATTCCGTAAAAGGTCAAGGGATCGCGGTTGAATGCCATCGGCACGTCCGGTGGCTGTTGGTTCCGGCCTGTTGTCGATATGCTTGATCTTGTAACCCCACCTCGCAAGGCATGTACTTAGCATCAGGCCAACCGGACCTGCGCCAACGATGACAATGTCATATTTATCCGCGGAAGCCATAGCAGAACGAGAGCCTCAAGGCGCACTTCTATGCTCTGGATACCCAAAATCTTAGGTGTTAAATAAAGAGAAAGTCGACAATCTCCGAAAAAATGTACAGCGAAGAGAAATGACAAATATATAAGATGAATAGCCGCTAGAAAGAAACTTGGAGACCATATGAAAGTCCCAGTGAAGCTCTTAACTCTTCATGGGCTCACCTGGCGGCGCGAACGATCAATATAAAGCGCCGATCGCCATACGGCGTATGTTGAGGTCGAGTGCCGTAACATTTGCCAATGTAATTAACTCGAAGCTAAATGGCCGGATCCCGCATGCGCAGGGCGGGGGGTTAGCTCGTAACCGCGCACCGAAAGATGGATGTTGTAAACCGGATGATGACATCGGTATCTGAACGTGTCGCATATCGATGCCGAATCCTCTGCCCGAGTCTGGAAGGAAGGCATCCAGGCATTCAGGCAGCCACAAGGAGTCAGATCCCGAGTTTCGAGCGAGACCACCGGGTCTACGGGGTCATCATCAATTCATCCATCATCTAGTTTCCACAAGTTGGTGGAATACTCCTTCGTTCACGGTTCGTAGTTCATAAGTTCGCACGCAGACCGCCGTCCATCCACCGTTCGCCTCCATGATCCACTACCCCGTGGGGCAACCACGAGTCCATCTCGAATTCTCCATGTTCACACGTCGCAGTAAGCCAGCAACAACCCGGACCGAAGTTGGAAACTCTCTAGTCGCCATGATCGGGATTGTCGGACATATACCGGACATACTTGGAGAACTCGGTGCGCGAACGGTTATGTGGAGGATGTCGCTCTCTTCGATTCCCTGCGCAAATCATCGTGTCTGCACTCTGAAGTCTGAAGCAGTGTTCCTCATCACTTGGTCATCCCCACACATCCTCCCTGGATGTTATGAAGATCGGGCCATCTGGGTGTGTCTTCAGCCTTCAAGTTTCTATGGATGGCATCGAGATGGATCATGTACGGGTAGATCCTCCTGTCATTAGGCCAGGCTGGAAGGGATAAGGTCTGCGGTAGGTAATGGTAATGAAGGCGGGACCCGCCATTTCGCATTGAGATGAGATGAGACGCTGGAATTTAATTTGCATCTTTAAGTCAGATTGTCTATGGATGTACACCACAAATAATTACCAGTATTATTCCGCAAGTTCCTTAAAGCACTGTACCCTCAAGGTCCGCAGAGCCAGGCTTTTCACTCAGGGTCCTTTAGGCTCCTCAGACGGTCTTTCTTGAGCTCATAGCAGAGCCACCAATATTCGTCATGATCATATTACTAACTAATGCATGGAAGTTGAATTCCTAGTACGTGAACACTTCGGCTCTATCACCAACTCACGATAAGTATCAACCTGAACACCTTCAATGGAGATCGGAAATCCAGCCTGTGATTGGCCCATTTCCACCGGAGTTAGACCGAATTGTCCAAGCTGGGGTCCAGCCGGAGCTGTCTCTAGAATTAGTAAAGTCGAATTTAGTCATGATTCTGTGAAGTCCATGATGACGCCAGGAATTCCTAAGCATCCAACTTCCTCAACAGACGTATACCAGGCGGAGCTGGGTTAGATATTGCTTCACCATGAGTTTCCAGCCGATGTTATGCCTGTAAATTCCATGGTGTCCAATGCACCCCAGGCGACGGTCCCTAGGACGACCCCCCGCCAGTCCAAATGTACGACTCACCTACCCATCCTCTAGACATAGACCCTGAGATATCCGATGCTAACTACATCCACAGCAGCATTCCATTTCACCGCCGGCGCCGTCTCAGGCGTCTCCAGCGCCGTCCTCCTCCAACCCTTCGACCTCCTCAAAACCCGCCTCCAACAATCCTCCCACGCCCACCATTCCCTCCGCACTCTCCTCACCTCCATCTTCACCCCGCCGCCGTCCGCCACCCACCCCCACCCCTCCCCCCTCCGCCAACTCTGGCGCGGCACCGCCCCTTCCGTCCTCCGCACTGGCGTCGGAAGCGCCCTCTACTTCGGCTCTCTAAACCTCCTCCGCCGCGAATGCGCCCACCGCAACATCGGCACAGTCGCCGCCCCCTCCTCCTCCTCCGCCCTCCCGAAGCTCACCCCGTCCACGAACCTCCTCACCGGCGCGATCGCCCGCGCCGGCGCCGGCTTCGTGCTCTCCCCCTTGACCATCCTGAAGGTGCGCTTTGAGTCGTCGCTGTATGGGTATACGTCGCTGGCGGGTGGGGTGAAGGAGATCTTGGGGAGGGATGGGGTGAGAGGGTTCTTTGCGGGCGCGGGGGCCACGGCGTTGCGGGATGCCCCGTATGCGGGATTATATGTTGCGTTCTACGAGGCGTCGAAGGCGTCGATGTCGCGGGTCCTCGTGAGGCCATCCATTGCGGTGAGACCGGAGACGGGGGACGCGAAGGTGTCGGGAGGGGTGGCGGCGGGGGTGAACTTCGGGAGCGGGCTGCTGGCGGCGGTGGCAGCGACGGGGCTGACGAATCCGGTAGATGTGCTGAAGACGCGGGTGCAGGTGGATCCGGCGCGGTATCAGAATATGGTGCGGTGCACGGGGATATTGTTGCGGGAGGAAGGGTGGAGAAGCTTTTTTGATGGGCTGGGGTTGCGGATGGCGAGGAAGGCGTTGAGTAGTGCGTTGGCGTGGACGTTGTATGAGGAGTTGGTTAGGAGGGCGGAATTACATTTGGAAGACGGGTTGGCGTAGTAGACGATGGTTGGAAATCTCCTACTTGGCATGACATCTACACGGCGTTCCGGTAGAGGTCGAAACTCAAGACGTGGCGTTCCTGTTTAATCTCGACTATCTGGGGGACGAAATCTTGGGAAGACGGATGAATGGTGGGGAAACACTACTTTCCTCAACATGAGGCAACAATTTGAGTTGACCTGTATGATACTTGTAGATTAATACATACAGATTAGACTCAACACACGAATCATAAAGTGTTAAACGAGAGTGGAGAATCGAAGACAAGGAATCCCAATGCGAAGGAAGAGAGACCCAAAAACGACTGCGGAAGGCGATGAACCCAAAGCATCCAAATAGCAGGGAGTTGGGTCGACCGATCGACCCGCCACGCTGTATGACTGGCATTATAACTCATATCGCCGTTATCGCCCCTTTGCCAGATGCGGCCGTAGCTATCATTCCATATATCATTTTACCTCGTTTACCACATCCCTCCGAGGACGTGGACCCGTTTGGGGCTGGATTCACGTACCCGGCTGCGAGAGCGAGAGCGAGAGGTGCCCCGACGCCTCACAAACGCATACTCAGGCTTCTTACTGCGATCGGACGTCTCGATGAGGAGCTTGGTATTGCCACCGCGGAGGCGACGAGTATGCTCGAAAAGGATGTCGGTCTCTTCGCTATCGAGCTCCTGCTTCAGAATGATGAAGTCGGAGTCGGTCTGTGGTCGGTGATGTCAGCAAACCAGTGCAGAGGCAACGGATGGGGGGGGATGACGTACGTCGTATTCCCACGGGATCTGATAGTACTTCAAGGTGTCGATGCTCAGATCCTTTCTTTTCACTTTGATGAACGTCGGCTTCTCCTTCGTGATCAGCGCGGTCGAGGAGGTGATCGTCGTCGTGTGGTTATGGTTGTGGGCGTGGTTGTGTAGGCCATACCTGGGCGCCTTCGGCCCCTGCCCGAGCTGGAGTTTCTCGGCCTTCGACGGATCCACCATGGCCTCGATCTGGTTCTCCTGGAAGCCGAATTTTGCCAGCCGTTTATGCATCTCCTCAGTGAGCTTCGCTTCGGCCTCCTTTTCCTCGCGCTTCTTCTCCTCCTCTTTTGCCTTGAGCTTCGCCAGCAGCCGCTCCTCTTCTTCCTTTTCCTTCCGTTTGGCCTCTTCCTCCTCAAGCTTCAGCTTCAGCCGCCATTCGTCCTTTTCTTTTTGTCGACGGCGCTGCTCCTCCTCGTACTCTCGAACCGCTCGCGTTGCCCCCTCTTCCCGCTCGCGTTTCTCGTCCGCCTCTTGCTGTCGGAATTTGGCCATCGCCGCTTTGCGGTCTTCTTTCTCCTGAGCTTCTTTTGCCTTGTACCTCGCGACCGCCGCTTTCCGGTCCTCCTCCTCTTGAGCTTCTTGGGCCTTGTACTTGGCGATCGCCGCCTTCCTCTCCTCTTCCTCCTCCAAGTCTTTCGCCTGGGATTCTAGTAGAATCTGCTTCCGCCGGTTCGCCTTTTCTACCGCCTCGAGGTCTTTGGTCTTCTTGGCTAGCTCTAGCTCTCGATCCATCTGCGCTCGGGCCTCTGACCGACGATACTCCCATTCCCTCCATGCGTTTGCGTTGGCAGCCTGTGCTGAGCTGGCCTGGTTGACCACGTTCACCGTGTCCGATTCTCTCCCGCGGCTTCGACCGCGCAACTCGCGGCGAATGTCGGCCAGCTCGTCGGCGACGGCATCGTCACGGACCGGTATGCGGCCACGGTATCCGTAATTCGGGGAGGGCGCCCGCTCGTGGTGATAGTCTTCTTGGGCCGTGATGTTGTGAATTTGAATGTTTGGGGCGGGAGGCGCGCCCTGTGAGCGGGATCGGTGGTGCGACGCCATGCCATGGTGGGCAGCGGGGTTGAGATAGTTATAGGTAGGCCGGGGAGGAACGTGGCCGTAGCCGCGGCCGGCGGTGGTATAGCGCCAGTATTCGTCCTCTTCGTATGACATCGTGGCGGATAGAGCCGTTAGTCCGCCGAAGTTAGACGAAGATGTCGGGTATCACTATGCTCTTGCGTATGGGTGAAGGGCGGCAGATCCGAGAATGTTGTGCGTAGCCTAGGATGTGAAGCGGTTGATCCAAAAATGAAGATTCACAAGAGAAGAGGATAATAAGCCAACAACGTAGTATCGCGGTCTGGTGACCGAAAACCCCGGGAACGGATGAAGACGATTCCAGCTGAGTTGCAGAGGATGACCCTAGAGGATCGGGGCGCACAAAGACGACGAGGAGGGGTTGGAGACGGAAAATTCTGGACCAGTGGGGACACCAGTCTTGTGGACGAATTCCAGGCTTTCAAGGTGACAAAGGGCAGTGGTGCAGCTGAGGCGGATGGCGGTGTTCGTGCAATGGAAACGTGCAAACTGCAAGGAGACCAGTCGCCACAGATCAGTCAGTCCGATTAGCGGAGCGTTGGGGCGTGATCACGATAGAGCGGGGTGACTTAGTTATCGGCTGACAAGGGAAGATAGGGCTGTGATCTGCAACGGAGGGACTCCCAAACCAAAAATGAACAGTACTGGTACAGCGAAGCAGCGAACAGACTGTAAGGTAAGGTAAGGTCAGGTAGGGATGGGAGATCAGCCTTATAAAGCAGAAGACGATGAAGCTCTGACGGTCGGTCAGGGTCAGTAGATTGCTTGAATGGGGGGCAGATGTGTGCGAAACGGCGAAAAGAGGTGCAGATTTAGCTTCACCAAGTGTGCTGCCGATATGTACCTCGCTTTGCGATTAACAAGGGACACGCCTGTCCGCCGTTGCACTTGTACGGGGTACGGATCGTGAATATTTCCAGTCGGGTTCGTCACCCAGGGCTGGACTAAATCAAAAAACAGATCCAGCGACCCATCCAAGTCCCAGCCTCGTGGCATGGGTACTCGGGGTTGCCGCCAACGAATCCTATTAATCACTAAGCCCTGTAGAGCCTCGAGGAATATTCAAGATGTTGACGAATTCAGGCGGCTGGAGGACGCTATCCCTAAGCATTGTTGGTGGCATGGGGGCCAAAACTCACCTTTCCCCGTCACTGCACCATCCATCCCCAGTTCTGTTGGATCTTATGAGGCCCTTGCCCCTCACTCCGAGGGTGTTCCAGCCTTCCTAGCGTTAGCGAGTGCCTCGCACACACAGCTGGAGGGTTTGAGTGCTTGATAGACTCTCCTGCGTAACTCTCTCCGACGTTGACAGCTGCGGCCAGATCTGAGCGGGACGTTCCGACTTCCCGTCTTCCCCTCTCTCTGAATATGGTTGACAGACTGGACTGTACCGTAATTCGTAACTATCTAAGCAAATCAGGCTGGTTGAAAACCTTTGGTTCTACGCATCAGGCTAGACAGAATTGGTGTCCGGTGTGTCCCCCCGCCATCCCGCTTTTTTCTAAACCCGCTTCCCTCCATGCACACTCTGCTTGCGCCGCCCAAGTCCAGAAACCATTTTTGGGCAGCTAAAGAGGGAAGAAACCACCTGATTTCCATAAGCAAGGTCGATGGACGACATCTTGAAACTGTAGTTACTTCAGCAGCATATCGGGCTATCTGTTACTTGCGACAGTGTGCTTCTAATCAAACCCAATCTGACATAAACCGAATGTTAGGGTGGGAAACGCTCGTTCGGGGGCACTGTGCTGTGGGTACTGGGTACATGATATTGGAGAAAGGAAACCAAGAATATCGGGTCATCAACCCTGATCCACCTCTCCGAGTCTCTTAAATCCGGACAACTGGACTCGTTTCCCTTTTGTATTAAGTAATCAATGTAGCAGGTGTTTAGGGGATTGACTGCACGACGCATGGGTTGGATAGGTACATATCATTCTTAGAAATACAATGTTGATATGAATGGGTAAAATCCTTGTTCTTCCTTGCGAATATTGCAAGACATCGAGGCGCGGTGCAGAATGTGCACATTTTTAATGGCTTAGCCCGTCTGATATCTGTCCACATTCGGTCCATAGGATACACAACGGCTGGCGATCGCATCGTGCGGTACCTATATCTCGAGGACGAGCGGCCGCCAGTGATCGCAGTACTTCTGCCCAACGCCATCTCATACTCCCGATCGCCACACTGACCGCACCTAGAGAGGCACGAGGCCCCAGGCGCGACCCTCACCCCCTCCCCCCACACGCGCTGCAGATTTCCGACGTCCTGAAGGTCCGACGAGGCGGACGCTCATCATCCTCTGGACCGACCGAGCAGCTGCTCCAAGTTGTCGATGCTGTTCTTGTACGTCGTTTCGAGGTAGTGCAGCTTCTTTTCCAGGTTCGTCATGTCGGACTTGAGCCCTTCGGTTTCGGATTGGAGACGCTTCTTGACCGCGGGTGCGGGGGTCTCGATGAACCTGTTGGGGCGGTCAGGATGGAGACTTGGAGACAAGAGAACACGCGGCTGAGGGAAATTGAGGTCGTCGCTGAAGTCATTACGCAAGCGGCGACGCTTGACACATGATCGGATTGACGAGGCGCTCCATATGATCGAAATCAAAAAAGCACCTACATCTTTCCCACCCCCTCATAGACTTTCGTCTCGACTGGCAGTGATTCCACCTCTTTGGCAGTGAGTTGGAGCATCCGACTCTCGCGTGACTTCGCCGCCATCTGCGACTTCACGATGGAAATCTGCTGCTGCGAGAACGAGGCCTTCTGCTCGATCTCAATCAAGATCTGTAAGGTCGTGTTAGTCTTCTATATTCCCGTAGTGTCGGCAGTCGATGGAGGAACTCACCTTTTGCAGTGCCTCATTGGGAATCGACATGGTGGTTGATATGACCCCAGTTCAGGTCTCGATATTCTCAATATCCTCACAGCAAGATGACGCGGTCCTGGGATGATTCTCTGTCCCTGTGCCTCGTTCACATGCAAAAGCGGCGAAGAACCGTATGAAATTTGTTTCAGAGCCCGTACTTCTGGTGCATGCGTCCGTACTACTGGATGGGCTTGTGCAATGGAGGAAGGTAGGGAACAAATTGCTGGGCTCAGATTCGCCGAACACAGGGATTGGGGCTTTATTTTCGGCCCATGGAGCTTCTCCAGGAGCTGCCAGCAGGTGCCTGTCACCGTGTCACGGCTTACTCACGGGGGTGGGTTGTCCGATCTTCCACCGATCTTCCTGGGCTGGTATGACGATTAACCACCACCACCCTCCATCTGGGTTGCTACTCCCACGGTTCGTCACGAAGCCTGATTCAACCTGAAATGCAACTACCGAATTCTGGCCAGCATGTTCTCTCCTTCAGCCCATTGCTCTTCTCTCAGCTTCAAGATGTTTCGTAACTTGGTCAACTGTCTGCATCTCCATCTGTCATTGCTTATCCCTCCATAGTCATTAGAAATCCAATACTATTTCATGCGCATTTAAACCGCCGGTCCCCGCTGTCGCGCTCTAGTCTAATCCTCCTCCCGCCGCCATCCGGAGGGTTGCTGAGCTTTTTGTTTATTTACAACCGCCTCGCCTGCTGCGATCGGTCTGGCGACAGTATCTCTTCCAAGGACCAAAGCCAAACCATCTGAGATGGTGTCCTGGCTCCCGTCCGTACCGTACCCTCCAGCCCGGGATGGCTTTTGGTCGCCAGTGACGTCGACCTTGAATTGGTGTGAGGAGGTGGGATACCCAACATCTCCTAGACATATTTGTATAGAAGGCCAGACATTGACAGACGTAGGATTATTATGCGACCATATACGCGGCCGAGATCGTCAATACATTCACGAACTTCCTGTTCATAGTCTTGGGTATCCATGGCGTTGTCAACTGCCTCCAGAACAAGCATGACAAGGTATTCCTCGTTACCTTTGGCGGCTATCTCGTCGTAGGAATCGGAAGTTTCTTCTTCCACTCGACCCTCACATGTACGTATATCGCTCGCATTGTTCCTGTCAAGTTCGGCGACTGATGCGCATATGTTCTAGATCCAATGCAGCTCGTCGACGAGCTTTCCATGATCTACACCACCTGCATCGTGTGCTTCGCAACCTTCGCTTTTGGCAGGTCCACGCGGAATTCGATTCTCTTGGGGACCTTCCTCCTTGGCCTCGCGCTCTTTATCACGGGATACTACCATTACCTGCAAGACCCGACCTTCCACCAGAACGCCTATGCATTCCTCACAGCCGTCGTCGTCTTTCGGAGCATGTACGTGATGGAACATGAGCTTCGCCCCACACGCAGGAACCGGAACAAATTGCTAGGGAAGCCCGAGGTGGGCGGAAAGCCGAACGGCGAGCGCACCAAAATGGACGCCGCGGAGCACGCGCGGATCGACAAGCGGGATTTAGAGATCTTGAACACGATGTGGAGCATCGTCGCGGTTGGGCTGAGCGTGTTCCTGGGAGGGTTTCTCATTTGGAACTTGGACAACTGGTATTGCCCCAGCCTGCGCTCGTGGAGACGGGAGATCGGGTTGCCGTGGGGGATCGTCTTGGAGGGACACGGATGGTGGTAAGTACTAGGACCGAACCTGGCATGTGGATGCGGACTCACCATACCACAGGCATCTCATGACGGGAACGGGAGCGTACTTCTACATTGTCTGGTGCACCTGGCTGCGACATTGCTTGAGCGGGAGGCAGGACGAGTACGATTTGGTGTGGCCAAGCCTCTTCACGTCGATCCCTACTTGTGTTCTGAAACGGCCGGCTGGGAAAGAGAATGGGTTCGCGAATGGATATTGCAAAAAGTCTCAATAGACGGGGTTGGAGGTTCTCATGCTTGATGGCTTGGCCTCCTACATCGCGATCGGCATGTCCGGTGTGCCTGGCGTTTTCCTCATTTCTTCGCATACGATACCTATCTTACTTATCTTAATATCCGCCGAATAGACTACCATACCTTCCTTAGCATTGCGTCCTGGTATCAAGCAGGGTTTGAGTGTGTTACACGTTAAATAATGTGATTTTGTACAAGTAAACACTGATTAATGGTCTCGTGACTTGAGGCCCCTCAACTCCCACAGCCGAAGCGGGATTAGCTCGACGCTACAAGGAGTTAGAAGAGGGGCAACAGCTTGCAGTCAGCAGTGAGTGGTGCAGTGTGCACAGATGATAAACAACAGCACAACTGGTGGTGAATCAAGCGGCAGTCGCACACCGCTTCAGAGTTCAGGCCTCAGGCTCAGGGACATCACAACCCACCGCCCACCAAACCGGGAAAGGGCCAACCACGACCCTTCCTTCCAATCTTTCTTCCCACCAACACTCTCTCCGTCTCTCACACCTCACCTCTCCCCAATCTTTATCCTTCCACTACTCTCTCTCCATACCATCCGATCCGGTACCTCGATACTCCAGCTGCTTCTTTTGACCATCGCTGTCTCTTGTCCCATCGTTCATCGTCCGTCCATCCCTCAAAATGCGCGAAATCGTAAGTTGTCCCTCTCCCCTGGATCCTTGTTGTCACGCGTTCCATGGTCTCCTTAACCGGCCCTGGAGCCACACAACGACCCCTTCGCAACTATAATCGAGATCCTTTACTGATACAAGCTCTTGCCTCGCAATAGGTTCATCTCCAAACCGGCCAATGTGTAAGTTTCATCGCGCTCGCGTGGGTTCTCATGCTAACAGCTGTAGGGTAACCAAATCGGTGCTGCCTTCTGGTGGGTCCCAATATGTACACAAACCCTCGCTAGCGACCAACGATGCTGATACTGTTTGTTTTTGAAGGCAAAACATCTCCGGCGAGCATGGCCTTGACGGCTCGGGCGTGTAAGTGCCAATTTGAGCTGGATGCAAGTTTCTTTCTCGACCTAATCAGCCTGCAGCTTCAATGGCACCTCGGATCTCCAGTTGGAGCGCATGAATGTGTACTTCAATGAGGTAGGTTGATCTCGATCCGACAGTTGAATTCGAACTAACTGCCCGTCGCCAGGCTTCCGGCAACAAGTACGTCCCTCGTGCCGTCCTCGTCGATCTCGAGCCCGGTACCATGGACGCCGTCCGCGCTGGACCGTTCGGCCACCTCTTCCGTCCCGATAACTTCGTCTTTGGCCAGTCCGGAGCCGGCAACAATTGGGCCAAGGGTCATTACACCGAGGGTGCCGAGCTTGTCGATCAGGTCCTCGATGTTGTGCGTCGTGAGGCCGAGGGCTGCGACTGCCTTCAGGGCTTCCAGATCACCCACTCCCTTGGTGGTGGTACCGGTGCCGGTATGGGGACCTTGTTGATCTCCAAGATCCGTGAGGAGTTCCCGGATCGCATGATGGCTACTTTCTCCGTCATGCCGTCTCCCAAGGTCTCCGATACCGTCGTTGAGCCTTACAACGCTACCCTTTCCGTTCACCAGTTGGTGGAGAACTCCGATGAGACCTTCTGCATTGACAACGAGGTTAGTCATATGAGCTTCGGGTTCGGGAATCTTGCTAATATGGTGCCAGGCTCTGTACGATATCTGCATGAGGACTCTCAAGCTGAACAACCCCTCTTACGGCGATCTGAACCATCTCGTTTCCGCCGTCATGTCCGGTGTCACCACCTGCCTTCGATTCCCCGGCCAGTTGAACTCCGATCTCCGAAAGCTCGCTGTGAACATGGTTCCCTTCCCTCGTCTCCATTTCTTCATGGTTGGCTTCGCTCCTCTCACCAGCCGTGGCTCGCACTCCTTCCGTGCCGTGACCGTCCCGGAGCTCACCCAGCAGATGTTCGACCCCAAGAACATGATGGCTGCTTCGGACTTCCGCAACGGCCGCTACCTCACCTGCTCTGCCATCTTCCGTGGTAAGGTCTCCATGAAGGAGGTCGAGGACCAGATGCGCAACGTCCAGATCCGGAACTCCTCCTACTTCGTCGAGTGGATCCCGAACAACGTCCAGACCGCGCTCTGCTCCATCCCGCCGCGTGGCCTCAAGATGTCGTCCACCTTTGTTGGTAACTCCACCTCCATCCAGGAACTCTTCAAGCGTGTCGGCGATCAGTTCAGCGCTATGTTCCGTCGCAAGGCTTTCTTGCATTGGTACACTGGTGAGGGCATGGACGAGATGGAATTCACCGAGGCTGAGTCCAACATGAACGACCTGGTTTCCGAATACCAGCAATACCAGGAGGCCAGCATCAGCGAGGGCGAGGAGGAGTATGATGAGGAGGCCCCCCTTGAGCCGGAGGAGTAATTGACCTTCATACCGGAATTACTCATCATTGATGCCATCGGTGGATGGGTGTGATTGGAACTATGCTCAGACAACGATGTGTATGAGAAGATGGTCAAGGGTTCGAAACTACTAATGTTGCAATTCACTTTGATGTTTCTTGCGTGGTATGACCGATAGCGAGTAGCGAAAACCAAAATACCAGTATTCAATACACGATGCTTTTCGCCTATGTTCTTCACGTGCACGTCGAGAGGTTCCCGGAGGCGATGGAGTCGATGCACAGAGCGCCGCACTAGACTTATCCCATAGATGACCAATATCTACCTATCTCTCCACCCACTCGTCCATATTCCGATCTCCGGACTCGGCCCCACCGCACCCGGCACCGTCCTCGGCAGATCATCCGGGTTTTTTAACTGATAACTATAAAAATCACTCGCCTTAAACACCTTCTCCGGCCGCGCGCTCACCTCCCGCTTTCCGCGACAATCCTTGAACCGCACCTGATTACTCCGGATGGCCGCGGTCGCGTCCGCATGGAGCGGATCGTTCACGTCCTCGTAGTACGAGGCCTCAACGAGGAGCTGGGTGGCGCCGCGGGCGTAGGTGCCGTAGGCGGTCAGGTTGCGGAAGTAGTTATTGTACATATGGCAGTGCTGGAGGTTATCGGCACTGGGGTTGCGCTGGTTGGTGCTGTGGAAGAAGTTGTCGTGGATCTGTTGTGCGATGGTCAGTCGGGGTTTTATTCATTTTTGGTAGCGGAGGGGAGGAAAGGATCACGTACGGTCATTTTCGAGAGGACGTTGTCGGTCCAGCCGATCCCGAAGGCTTTGTTGTGCTCGGAGAACTGGGTGAAGGAGACGGTCACGTAGTTGGTGTCCTTGCGGAGATCGAGGAGGCCGTCCCACATTTGGGTGAACTGCGCGGATGAGTAACGATCACGATGCTAGGTCAACGGACTGACTTTGCAATGGTCGATCCAAATATTCGTCCCGCCGTCGACCTGGACGCCATCGAAGCTATGCCCAGGTTAGGCCACGCTGATCTATCCCTAACGTCCCAGAAACACTGACTCGTTCTGCTTCCCATCGTAGTCCGCCGGATTGTACGTCCCCGAAATCTCCAGATTCCGAATGATAATGTTCCTCTCATTCTTCACAGTCAAACCCCCGCCGGTAATCTTTCCCGCCCGTCCCACGCCGATGATGGTCTTATGGCTCTTGATGGGGATCTCATACCCAAACGGTTCGGACACCAGCGTCCGGTCCACGCGGATCACGTACGGTCCGTCCAGCCCGGCGTAGGCCTTGAGGTCAGCGTGTGTCGTCACGGTCACGATGGGCCCGCCCTTGCCACCGGTGGTGCCGCCGTTGAGCGACGCGAATCCCGGGGCGCTTTCTTCGCATTTGGCGCAGTACGCGGGGTCGGTCGGGCCTGCGAGGGAGAGGTGAGAGAAAAGGATGCTCGAGGCAGCAAACTTGAGTAAGGCTGAGGCCACGGCTCGCATCTTGAAAGCACTTAGGGAAACAGATGATGACTTCAACTCAAAATCCAATTTCAATAATGCTAAAATGCTAAAATGCTACTGGGCATCCTGGCGTCCTGGTGGCATGTCTCTGATATATTAGCACTCTGGGGAACCTCACCTCCAACCCCGCCAGGTGCATCACGTTCATCTCGTAATTTGGCTTTATCACTATAATGCCCTATCCATGTCATATCATTATTGAGATATATTATGATCAGATTGCGCCGCGAGATTCAAACTGTCATTACCATAAATGCGTGATGATGTCCGGGTTCGCTCAAGGCTCCATTTAGGTACAACAGCGACAGGTCGGGCAGCTGCATTGAGAACGAAGTGGATTGAGTAAAGTCGCAAACGGATGAATAACAAGACTCAGATTCGCGTATAATATAGAAAATATCTTGATCAGCATATTCGCCACCGCAAGAGTGAAAAACGAACTCCATCCAGCCGCTACCGGACGTTGCGCAAACTCGGGAGTTTAGATAGAATGGACGACTCTTAAGAATAAGTGAAAGGCCCTATATCAGGTGCAAAAACCTAAAATGAATTGAGATAATACTATGGTAACACTACAGAAGCCTGAATCGACTTTGACTCCGGACCTCTGGACACGACCTACCAAGGGAAAGGCTATCGAGAGATAAGAATGTAGAAAACGCATCTCAATCAAGATTTGATCCCGAGTTAATGACTACAATTCTCTCCAAAATGTAGAGCGAACCTTCATTGTCCTATAAGGATATCGATATTAGATGCAGTGATTGGGAGAAAGGCGTGAATGGGAAATAGTGGTCAAGTGGTGATGTACGATATCTGGCTGACTAATCCCTATTCACCTCCACGGCTCCACCTCCCACCAAACTCAAACCCCACTACATGTATTCGCAAGTCCGCTGCAGGTATTATTCGGTTTACTCCCCAATGACGACTTTCAACCTTTGATACCAATTCATCGGTCATCTTCCAAGTGCGAATACGCACTAGATCTGCTTGCAATTTAGCATCCTCTACTTTATATCCGTTTCTACAACCCATATCCTCCCTCCGTTCCGCCAAGATGCCTCCAAAGAACCAGAATCTGAAGCCCAAGTCCGAGAGGGTCACGGTGGACAAGGTACGGCCAAAAGTTGAGACTTTCAGAGAAGATCATGAGCTAATACAGTGGGCAGACCTTTGGCATGAAAAATGTGCGTCGATAAGCCCCTCCCCCATCCCCCATTTCGTGGCCTTATTGCCACTTCAGGCCGCGCCCACCACGTCTCTGCATGCGACAATCCTGACCGGACATTGCCTCCAATAGAAAAAGGGTGGTGCCGCCCAGAAAGCCATCAAGCAAATCCAATCCCAATCATCTAGTGCGAAGACCCCGGACCAGAAACGAAAAGAGGCCGAGAAAGCACAACGTGAGAAGGATAAGCTCGCCGCCGAGAAAGCGCGCAAGGAAGCCGCTGAACTGTTCAAGCCGGTGCAGACGCAGAAGGTTCCGTTTGGAGTGGACCCGAAAACCGTCTTGTGCCAGTTCCACAAGAAGGGAGTGTGCGAGAAGGGTATGTGGCCAGCACTTGCACATGAGGAGGAAAATCACTGACAACGGCATAGGGAAGCGATGCAAATTCTCGCACGACCTTGCTATCGAGCGGAAGACGGAGAAGCGGTCACTCTATACCACACGGGAGGAGGAGGAAGCAGAAGAGGAGACGAAAAAGGATGACATGACAAATTGGGATGAGGCGAAGCTACGGAGCGTCATCTCATCGAAGCATGGCAATCCTCAGACGACAACAGACAAAGTGTGTAAGCACTTCATCGAGGCCGTCGAGAACCAGAAGTACGGCTGGTTCTGGGTGTGCCCGAACGGCGGGGACAAGTGCATGTACAGACACAGTTTGCCACCTGGGTAAGTTGATGGGTTCCCCTCTCGAAATGGCCGCTGACAACCCCTTGCAGATTCGTCCTCAAAACCCGCGAACAGCGGCTGGCAGAGAAAGCCTTGATGGATAAATCACCCCTCGCCACGCTCACGCTCGAAGACTTCCTAGAATCCGAACGACACAAGCTCACTGGCACGCTGACGCCGGTGACCCCTGAGTCGTTCGCGAAGTGGAAGAAAGACCGGCTGGACAAGAAGGCGGCCGTCGAGGAGGCGAAGAAGATGAAGGACGCGACCGGCCGCATGCTCTTCGAGCGGGGCGATTGGCAGGCGAGCGATGACGAGGACGATGAGGAGCAGGATCCGGGCGCGTGGAATCTCGAGGCGCTGCGAAAGGAGACGGAGGCGCTACGGCAGAAGAAGGAGGAGGAGAGGCTCGGGCTGGGTGGTGCGCCAGGTGGGTCGGGGGGTACGGATGGCGACGGTGGGGGCGCGGCGGAACCATGAGCGGCAACTTGATATCACGATTAGATGGAGACGTCTTGGTGTTTTTGAGGCTTTCCCGCCCGATCCCCGTGGCCCATTCCCTGGCATTCTGAGTTCTGACATCGTAAACGATTTTCAGCGGCATGGTTTGAGATGATAGCCATATACGTGGCGTTCATAGGTATGATACAAGTCTCAAATCGAGCAGAGCAACCCGTGTTACTCACGAGAGCCCCCTTTCCTAATTTGACCCCTTCGTGCCTCGCTCCCGAAAAGTGTATTCAGAACCCCGGGGAACCCCGAAGTTATTCGCTAGTGATAAAGCATGCTGTCGCTTGGCTGCCCTTCAATCTGAATCGACCTCCTCCTCGAACCCCGCATCATCAATAAACCCCGCCCTCCGCTTCTCGTTCGCGAGCGTCGCGCCGCCTTTGTCAATGCCCGGCCCGATCAGCTCCTTCTTCCGTTCCAGCACCTGCACCGATTCCGAGGCCTTCTCCTCGGGCGTCTTCTTCCCAGGACCATGCAGTGGTGGCCTCCTGGGAGGTCTAGGCCTCGGTACTGGGCGGTGAGAAATCGGTGTTTCTCCAAAGTTGTCGGAAAGAGAAATGCGAGGAGTGACCTGTCTCCCCCGAGAATCTCTCAGATATACGTCCGATAACTCGGTGTCATAGTCTACGTGTTCGTCATCGTAAGGCATCTATCCGTCGAAACCGCTCGCTCCTCGATCGATCGCACTATTTTACTCACCTGAGACCCCGCTGACAGGGCCGTCGCCATGCGTCCATGACAGTGGAATCAGGTGTGAGTCGTCGATATGTTGCCAGAATAGCGGAAATGTCGAAAGCTCGGGGTACTTCCCGCAGCCTTGCCACGCGCACGCGAATTTGCGGCTGGCCTCGTCCGGCTTGCCATGCATCTTCAGGACATGCTTTTTCAACGTCTCCAAGTTATGGAGACTGGCGCCGCATCCTTTCCACCGGCACGCAAACTCCAGCCGCCCGGGGCTTCGCAGGCGTTTTGCGGCTGCGGGGGACTCATGTTGACCTAGACGGGCGTTAACCATCAGAATCCCACCCGTGCCAATTCGTGCAAGATGCGGACTGTGTACGGCACCGGAGTTTGTTGCAGCTTGAGATGGCGGGCCGGAGTGGTGTTGGCCTTGAACGGCTTTGGAGTGGATACTCTTCCTCCACCCAACTGGTCGACCTTTCTTTTTGACAGGGTTGCCGTCCGCATCAACTTGGTGGGAGCGAAATGCAGCGTAGCCCATACCGCCAGCTGGACCGGGGGAATTATTGATGGCTTGAGGCTTCGGTTTCGGATTCGGTTGCGACAAATGCGCACTGGGCCTGGCGCTGTCGGAATAATTGACGAAGTGAGATCCAGGTGCTTGTCTGCGTCCTGCAGGTGGAGGTCGTCCCCTCCGCGGTTTGATGCCCACGTGATGTGGCCGAGCTGACTCTGCAGAACCAACAGTTGTGACGCTCTGCTCACGCGGAACCAAGACATTCATGTTCACGGTTTCCTCGCCCTCGTCATCTGCATCAGATATCACCGAATCGGCATTATCTTGTTGAAGATCATCCGGCTCCCCGGGGTCAATAATGTTCCAGTGGAGCGTACTCAAATCGGAGTTGCCGTCGATTTGTCGCATATTCTGCCGCAAGGGTTCCAAGTGATAGTTGAGAGCTCGTAGGTCCGGCCACTTGCCGGTAGCAATAAGCACATCCCGCGCAATGGTCTTCACATTATAGTGTGACCGACGAATAGCGTCCTGTCGCTGAATTGGATCCGCTAGCTTCACATCGTCACTGATATGAGGTCGATACGTGTTGGACGCCAGAGTCGGCGCATTCATCACCATATGCATCTGCCCATTTTGATCCGCTTGACTCTGAATCTGAGGGTCGATGTTTGAAGCACCATTCACTACTTGGCCTTGGTTCGGACGTGGGTATGGAGGCTGGGTTGCGTATTGAACGGTATACGGGGCCAGTTTCATCATCTTCAACGGCGGTAGGTCGTCTTCATCACTGCTCATCATCGATAGATCCGCGATCTCGGAGAAGTTGCGTTTTCGTGCAGCTTCTTCCTTGGTTGCCGGTGGTTTGACTGGGTGTTTCTCGTCTAACCGAATGGGTTTGGGTAGCGTAGTAACCTTTGTCCTCGGCTTCGAGGAGGCAGGGGAGTCTACGCTACTTGCGATACCAGGACTTGGCTCCGGCCGGTTGACGAAGTATGGACTCTGAATAACACCCTGGCTTGGTTCGCCATAAGCGGGTCCACCTTGCCCTGGATGCGGGAATGAGCTGATATCCTGAGCTGATGGAAGCCACGGTGTCGCCTGCGTGTGCGGTTGAAGCGGAATCGGCGGCGGAATAGTAGGACTAGCTACGCCGTGGGGAGCAGCTGTCTTCTGTGGGGCTGCAGCATTGACATCCGGGGCTGCAGAGAGCAATGTCCTAGCAAAGGTGCCTCTTTCTAGGCGCAGCCCCATGCGTTCCAGTCGATCGCACAACCCGATATAAGATGGATTATCGTCTAGCATTGCGTGTACCAGTTCCTTTGTGACGGGATTTCCGGCATTGGTAGGGATGCCATTTAGGTACTGCGCCGCGGCCTCCGAGATCTTTCCCTTCTTTTCAATTGGCCAGACTGTCGTCCCCGGAGGTCTGGTAGACTTTTGGCCGGGTATAGGTGTGGATGTCGGGATCGTCGGGCAGGGAAGGGCGGGTGCAGGGGTGGGCCTTGCCTGAGCTGGCAAAGGTTTAGCACGGTTCGCCGCACCGAAACCACCCAGCGGCTTCGACGATTGTTTAGGCGCGGTGGATGACGCGGCCGGAGAGAGATCCGTCTTCGTCTCTGATAACATCTGGGCCAACAGAGACGGATTCTTCTCTTTCATCCGCGCCACGAGCGCCATGAACTGTGCCGCGTCGTCCTCTTCCACCGGTTTCTTCTTCTGCGTCTTCTTTTTCTTTGGCTCTGCGGTCTTGATGCGCCATGCTTCTTCCGCTTTGCGCTCGGCTTCCTTACGTGCACGTTCCGCTCCCTCTGCCTGTTTCTTCTCTTCGGCTTCTTGCGCTAACCGCTTCTCTTCATCTTCTTGCGCAGCACGCGTCGCCTCCTCCTCGGCTGCCTGTAACCGTGCCGCTTCGAGTCGACGCTGATGTTCGGCCCGGGGGTCGTAGACCTGTGTGGGGTCCACCGTAATGGCTTGTGGCTCAACCGGAGCAAACAACGAGGGGTGCATGCTTGATGCAGGTTGAGTGACAGCGGGCAACGTCCTGCTAATCAGCCATTGGTCACCGTAGCCGCGACTGACATTCTGAAGGTTCCTTGACGCTTGTAACTGGGCAGGACTTGTAGACCTCTGGATTGGATCTTGTACTCGTTGCGGTTGCTGAAGGTTCGAAATCGCGTGTTGACTTTGCTCGTGTTGTTGTCGATCATGCACAGAGGGCGACTGGCGTTGGTGACTTGTTACTCGTCCCGAAGAGACGGAGTTAACCGATGGCGGTCGTGCTTGACCGGCGTATGCATTTTGAGCAACCGAATAGTCTTGCGTTGTAGAATACTGCATTTGGGGCTGACGAGTCGTGTTCGCACTGCTTCCATAAGATGTAGTATTCCCCAAGGGATCAGTTGTGCAGATATTGGTGGCGTAGCCGGAGTTGTTCAAGGACAAATTGTATTGAGGGAGGCCAGAAGTGCGGATGCTGGTGGTTCTGGTCTGGTCTGAATTACTGATTCTCGGCGCGCCCACTGAGGTTCCGTACGCGGTGTGGTTTCCATCTGCCCTATACCAAGGGTTCGAACCATATGAGTTACCGCTAGCCGTCGCAGTGTGCTGGTATTGCGAGGAGGCGGTCGAGGTTGGATACGAATGTCCTTGCGATTGTTGGTAGGTATTGTATACCGCTTGGCCCGTTTGGTGCGTGTTATGGCCGAAGTAATTCGGATATTGTGACATGACAAAAAGTACTCGACGCTCCACCGTCGCACCTTCCGTTCGCGACTAGTTGCTAGTATGTTGGTCATTTCGAAGCCTACTAGATGCGATCATGGTGAATGCAATGCGCAAGGGAACATGAAATATGACATTAGCGGTGCAATCGACCAAAGCGTTGAAGAAATGGCAACCAGCGGTGACACGACGCGAAGAATTGGAGTTCACTACTGTGCTGTGACTTCTGATGGTGGCAGATATCAAATCACGACAGGAACGCGACAGGCCAATGCACGTGATCGACAGGACAAGCCACGTGATTGGAGAGTTTTATGTCCGGTGGCCTTTTTGTCTCAATGTCAGAAACTCAGAATGTCTCGAGCGTAGATTGCGCACGGACCACCCATCGGCTCTGGGAAAATCCGCTTCACAACGTCGGTTACTAAGCGTCTTGGCACGCACTTCCACTTCCACACTACATTTTTGTATCCTCACGATCATCACTTTGTAAGGCGACTCCGACCAACACCATCGCCATGACGAAACAACTCACCTCAGGTTCGTAGCTTTCTCTAGACAATGCCGACCATCGTCAGCTAATTCTTTACATCAGGGATCGCCTCCTCGCGGAGGAAGTCGCGCAAGGCGCATTTCAGCGCTCCGTCCAGCGTTCGACGAGTGATCATGAGCGCTCCTCTTTCCAAGGAATTGAGGGATAAATACAACGTACGATCACTGAACCGCTTCCGCCTTTTCTTGCTGCCCAACTCGCTATTCTGGGCACGCGCTACCAAGCGGTGACACTTGAAACTAACAATGCTTTTGCCAGGTGCGATCCATGCCCGTCCGAAAAGACGACGAAGTCATCATCACCCGAGGCGCCAACAAGGGCCGCACCGGCAAGGTCACCTCCGTCTACCGTCTTCGATATGTCCTCCACATCGCTTCCGTCGTCCGAGAGAAGTCGAATGGCCAGTCGGTCCCGATCGGAATTGCCGCTTCCAAGGTCTCCATCACCTCCTTGAAGCTGGACAAGGACCGGGAATCCATTCTCGAGAGGGCAGCAAAGGGCCGTGAGACGGGGAAGAAGGATGCGTCGGCATGAGCGATTCAAAATGGGCATATGGTTTCCTACGGGGCATTAGCGGCGTGACTGGTTCAATTACCAAATCCTGTGAATGGACCGATCGTGTTCTTGCGATCTTATGATGGCAGCATCGGCATCGAGTTGCTCAAAATCGAACATTCAATCGAATTCATAGACACGTTCACAACTTGGTGTGATGTCCAAATATCTCGACCAGGTGATGAGACTGCCAATGGACGCGGTCACCAGAATGCTATCCTAGCAATTTGTCCAGACCTCCCCGCTGAATAATCTACTACTCGGCAACCGCCTCCGTCCATGTGGCATTCCATGGTTGCTCGCAGTTATACTCTTAGCGTAGATCGAAGGTAAGGTTGCACACGCCCCCTCGACGGCAGACCTCTCTGTACTCTGGAGTCCAGCTTCTTTGAGGTTTGACGATGAGCAACATGATCTGGAATCGAAGCAGGATGGGGTTGCTCCTCTGATCAATGGCAACTGAACAGTGTCTTCACACGGCTATGCTAGCCTTTAAATTCAGTATGTCATCGAGGTCGGCCAGAACAGTTGGTTTGAGGTCAATCCAAAGCCTCTGGCGAGTGGCGCTGTTCCCCATCACGGTTAGCTCCCTGGAATCGCATTCCCCAACCTATTGGATTAACCAGTCCATCACCCTTAAGATCACCGCTGGATTGGTTAACATCTTTAGATCCAGCAGCCACACTGTCGCAAAATGTGCGTTCAGCCGGTCTGCCTCGATCGTTGCGCTTACAACATTAACTCATACTATGAACAACATTGTTTCAAGCAGGAGTTCCCTTACGTGCGAGTCGATTCGATCCGTCCCACGTCGATTGGAATGGAGAAGCCGAAACACCCTCGAAACAATGCCGTCGAATAATCATTTGCGGCCACAGCCATCTTACATCTGTAAGGCGATTCACATTTTAGAGCATTGAATTTCAGACTGGTTCAGTGGGTGTAGTATATCCCACTGGCCTCCTAACTTATGAGTGGTCACATTAAAAGGCCAGGAGCCTAGGATGGCTATGATTATCCCATTTCTTAAAGTGTGACTCAACGACGACAGCTCTCTCCGTCTACTATCCTCATTTCAGTCAACACCGTTCTAATTTCTTTAGGAGAAATCAAAACCCAATGGCGACGGGTTTAAGCCTGATAAGTGATAACAGTCCCATATGATATTTTTCATATGATATTGGACAAATGCTGCAGTCCAACACTACCTTCCGACAGCAAGGTTAACTGGCTATTTGAAATTGACTGCAGCAGGTACACCAAAGGATGGGAGAAGCCAGTATTCGACCTGTCTAACAAAGAAGGAATTGAGAATTTCAATAACTTCCGTTTGGTGTCCGGAGAGTATAGAAGAGCTTCGGAATCCAGGTTTTTCAAAAAGGTGTTTCTGCGCGACAGAGGGAGCCTCAATCTAGTAGATCAAGCGGTATCGACGCGCTTGACCAACTTCAGTGACTCGCTATGCTCCATCGTTCAGGAACTCCATATAGGCCCTTTCGATGGTGATCTTCCGGACTACTTGGAACCTGAGGTTCTCATGCAAATACTTGGCAACTTGAAAGATTTGCGTTGTTTTGGGTATGGTTCTTTCGATCTCACCGAACGATTCTAAGAGCATGCTGACGACGGTGAAGTTGGTATACATCATCGATGGTTCCTGTGTCAGTCCTGCGCATGCTGGAGAAGCACCATCCGGCAGCGGGCAGCCCGTCTTAGCGTCAGGAATCGAGCACGCAAAGGGCGAAAGCTTGACCGGCAACTACTGGGCTCGTCCAGCCTCCACACCCTATCGTTGAATTTGCTTGCTGATCGTCTCTCGGGAGACAGAGAAGTGTTCTCTGAATTCGGACCATTCAAAAAGCTTGTTGTTGGTAGCAGATCACTACGAGTGCTCCGAATTGATATCGAGCAAGGCATCCCCGCTCCTGGGACAGGCTCATACGAACAGATACAACTCCCCTTAAGCAACTCCGACATATTACTACCCCTCGAAGAGTTGAGGCTGCCACCGCTTAATTACCGAATCAACCCAACTTATTGCAACGCCCTAGTCCAAGGTTTGAATGGAGTGCGTCTTGATCTCAACGAGTACTCTCCACCACGTCTCCTACAAAGGTTAACCGGACGAATTCCCAACTTGACATCGATACGGCTCGGCTTTGACTGCGTGCCACAGGCGTGGGGAAATTGCAGCAGGGATCAAGGCCCTGAGATGGTTAAGAAGTTCTTTCTCTCAATCCGCCGGCTTGAAGAGATGGTGATATGGAACAACGACTCCGTGATCTGGAAAGCCATTGAGAAAGACGTTCTAGAGGTCCATAAAGAAAGCTCCCGGCGCATCAAAACTTCGGATACGGGACTTAGGCACAGTTGGGGAAAGGAGCATTTCGATATACTGTCGAATTGCCGGTCTCGATTAGAAATCCTAGATGTTAAGCTAGGAATGGAAGAGAGTATGAGCGCAGGGCGGGTGGGGTGGTTCTGGGTGAGAATTTCATTTACTTTGATGTTGTCGAAATGTCTGGCTGACGGCCATGCTTAGCCAGAAACAGCTCTCACAGTCGCAACTGATTTACCGGTCCAGATTCTTCAAGTCGGCATAACATTCAGCAAGGACAGCATCCTTGGGCGAGGAAGTTCTGCCACGACTGTCATATCGCGACCCGACGATCCTAGCCAGTATCTTCCACCTGCCAACTTTGAGAGCACATATCGGATCGACCGCGGTAATGCAGTGTATATGCAAGCGCTGCGTAAATTGGGAACCCAGACTGTTAACGAATTCATGAGGCGCTCGAATGATCACCCAATCCGACGTGTATGCATTATCGCCGAGTGTATAGATATGATACAGATCAGTAAATGGATCAAGATGGAGAAGACTCTAGTGGTTGGAGAATAGAAGAGCACGGGGCCGGAAAAAATGTACTTGTGGAGGATATACTCTATATCCCAGGGTATTAGCCCACATGTGGTACACTGCAAGGAGCGACTCGCCCGGAAACAAGGTGAATTGGAAGGATGGGCAGAGGAGATGCTCAGATTACAGGAACAACGTAATAATTAGCAAAAGGATGGCAGTTCCTAACGCATCATACCAGTGATAAGATCAACCTGTGGAGTAAATTGAGCCGTATATCGTCCAGAACCGCAGCACAGAACCGCAGCACAGAACCGCGCGTCTTCCACTAATTGGCCATTAAAGTAGGGAAAAGAGTATGATATCTCTGCATCCTGCATCCAAGTAGCCAACCGCTATCGATGTCTCCTGCTCTGCGTAGTTTACCCAAGTCCCGGGATCTGGTCAACCGAATTCCATCGAAGGATATTGGTTCAGTTGACCGCGATAGAGAATACACCCTGGCTGCATATGCTGCACGAGAATATCTCTCCACTAGCGTTGAAACACTCGACTCTTCATCGGCTGCACATTACTTGCTGGCCAGGACGGATCCCGATGTCGCCTTTCCGGGTCGAGTCACGACTCGAGTCCTGCAGCTGCTGTACCAGGCTGGTATGATAAAGAGATTTGTTGACATGTAAGGATAGAATTTGTCGAGGTAAAATCGGAATCTCTCAGAAGAAATTGGGCAAAATATGGGAAAGCGCAAGTCCCCAATCCACCCGAAAGACCTTAGAGTAGACCCTCAGTTGAGTCAGTATATTTACAACACTGGTGCTTGTATGCTGCATAAATCTAGCGCTCTGCAGCATAGCCGGGTTTCTGCATTCGGTGTCGATTCATCTGTGCAGGATCAAAACGTGGCTAACTGGTCAGCAACAAAGTAAGTAACTCCGTTCGGTTCCTGCTAAGTCGGAGTGGAGTTGCGAAATCGCCCCTCCACTTGACACAATCAGCCTGAGATGGAGGAACTGCCGCAGTGACGTGGGGCTCGCAACTGGTAAGAATCCGGCATTATTTGCAGCAACCTACACATTTCTTTTTCCAATTTTGCTACCTCGAATCACGCCCGGTTGCTGATCGTGACCATTTGCTAGCTTAAGTGAACTAGGTCCTCTGTGGGAGTGACTCGGGCGAGGTGAGGCAGTTTGCGTCAGACGGTGTTTTCAACTGCACTTCGGTACCAGACAAAGCGAACCACCATAATTGCGGTTAGTGGATTGAAGTGGTAGTAAGAGCTGCAGATATGGCCAAACCAAAAGTGTTGCTCTTGGGCGAAATCCAACAGTATGTGGAGCATTTCACGATATCCCATCTCTGGTCTGCTTAGGACACCAAGCACCCAACCCAGCGAATAATGGATGGGAGATAATTGGTATCGAAAGATACCTACCGCCTTAGGGAATGATATATTTCCTCTACAGTGAGGTGCGGATTTAATGAGATACCTAACTGACTTCATATTCTCCTATTGCACAGCGCAGGCGCAGTCTGGGAGAAATCGGTCGCGTCGATCGCGGACGTTCTGGAACCGAACTCGACGAACCGAGCCGAGTTCCTCGAGGAGTGCAAAAGCGGACGATTCGATGGTGTCGTGGCCGCCTATCGAACCTTCGACAGCGTCGCGGTCACTGGGATGATCGACCAGGAGCTGGTTGCGGTGTTACCGAAGAGCTTAAAGTTCCTCAGTCACAATGGTGAGTGACGTTAGAATATATTGGGCAGAGCTATTCCACAGCTAACGACAAAAAAGGGGCGGGATACGATCAGGTGGATGTCCACGCTTGCTCTGAGCGGGACCCTCCAATATTGGTCTCTAATACCCCCACCGCCGTCAATGATGCCACCGCCGACGTAAACATGTTCTTGATCATCGGGGCACTGCGTGGTTTCAATACCTCGATGCTTGCTCTTCGCGATGGCAAATGGAGGGGCTCCCCGCTTCCACCCCTCGGTCAAGATCCGCAAGGAAAGGTGCTAGGAATCCTCGGCATGGGTGGCATCGGACGGAACCTGAAGAAGAAAGCCGAAGCGTTTGAGATGAAAGTCATCTATCACAATCGCCGGAAGTTGGACGCGGAGCTGTGTGGAGGTGCTGAGTACGTGAGTTTTGACGAGCTGCTGGCCAAGAGCGATGTGTTGAGCTTGAATTTGCCGTTGAATGTGAGTGTACCCCCGAGGAGCAATAGGAAGCGAACTGTGCTAACCTCCCCGTAGAAACACACCCGCCATATCATCTCTGACGCCGAATTCGCCAAAATGAAGCAAGGAGTGGTCATCGTGAACACCGCGCGAGGAGCAGTGATCGATGAAGCCGCTCTAGTGCGTGCGCTCGATTCTGGTCGGGTACGGAGCTGCGGATTAGATGTCTACGAAGAGGAGCCGAAAATCCACCCGGGTCTTGTGGCCAATCCAAATGTGATGCTTGTGCCGCATATGGGAACTTGGACTGTCGAAGTAAGGAAGACCTCGGAGAGTATTCTGCAAGTACCATGCTAACACCACTGCTAGACCCAGACTGCAATGGAGGAATGGAACATCGGCAACGTCCAAGCTGCGATTGAGAAGGGGAAATTGAACAGCATCGTCCCTGAACAGGAAGGGATGGCATAATTCAGAGAGCCGACGCGAGATGACAATGACGGGAATAGAGAACAAAATCCATTGACTTTCTTACAGCGTTCCTAGGACCGGTTGAGCAGGGAAAGGCGTAGGGGTGAAAATCAATATGCTTATTGGATCGAGATAGAATACGATAGAATCTTCCTCTACAAAGCCGAGATATCAAATCGATACCTCGAGCGCGTGCTACAGTCCATTTTGAATTGCTTCGCTAAGCGCAGTCATACTTCGCCCAGGAGTCATTTCTTCTATGGATGATACCTAGCTGAATTCGCAGGCACTGTCAAGGCAGGGCCATGCCTCCATGAATAACGAGACGGTGTTGTTGACCGTATTTGATGGAGCGAATGGACGAGGGAATTAAGAGAAAAGGAGAGGTTGGATCAGATATTGTTCCCGTACTCCGTACATTTCGCAGTTTGCACCAATTGTCGGTGCTCCAGGCGTCGAGCCCCTAGCCCCCTGCTTCCAAGATCCCAGCGATCTACGAACTGACCAGTATTGAATATTATTGCTATTTGCTATGTACTTACCCATGATTTATGAACCCATATCTTAAAGTGTGAGCCGTGAGGATTTTTAGTGCCAACTGCCAAGTGCCCCACTTCCAGAAGAAGAAAGGCTGGTTCCGGTTCTCGTTTTCGCATCATCAACACTCCACTGAACCGACAGTGGCTGTCAGCGCCAAACATTAGCGTCCGCACGTGAGCGGGAGAAACCGCGGTCAACTGTCAAGGGGATGAAACGAAGGAGGGCTGCGAGAAATCAACGTCGAACATCTAAGCCCCTCATTAATTGCGAATTCAATGATGATTCTATGATTCAATGCTATGGTTCCATGATATACGCTGCATAGTGTATTACATGTCGAACCATACCATGTAGATGAACACCCTCCTCCCAATCTACCTGGATTACATTTACACTTCGCGAGAGCCCTAGAGACTCCTAAGCCCTAATAAATTAATAAGTCAATGTAAGGGGATAGGAACAGGAGAACAGACACAAATTGGGGGTTTCTGTAATACCCCTGGCCAAGGTAACCGAAGATGTGGGATCGATTGACTTGCTAAATATTTGACAAGGCTGGAAGGCTGGGGGGCTGGGAGACTGGGACAACGACGTTTGTTGTCGAATAGCCGTCGTTGTCCAACCGCCGTGTCATAATACACGCCACGGTCACCACTTGTTGCCAGCGTGCAGATCTGCACTCTTACTGCTGACTGGCACCGGAAGCACAAGCACAACAGCCCGAAGCTGTTGTACGAATGATTTGTGTGATCCCAGCCTCCGAGGACCATAGGGAATTTGGGAAACCATCACCGACCGTTGAACCTGCTCAGCCTCCCGAGGAGATTGAGAAAGTTATGTCGTCTTGGCGGAGCAGTGGATTGGCGCCGTGAAGCGGTTCTGCCAAGCGAAGATAGTCAACAAGACTCAGGAATATTCGATGGCAATCCAATATGTCTTTGATTTGGCCGATCCTTGACACCATGGGAATGTGATGCGATGTGATTGCAATGTGCTTACTGCTTGGATGAGTTTAGTACTTTGGAACTATTGGAAGAAATGGATGGCAACGGCCAACGACTAACGAGGAGCACAGTAGCATGAACCTGTGGGCTGAGCTGATAGCTGGGGAAGCTATCGACTTGGAGTGGAGGATCGACACTCTCATTTCGGAATCTCCTTGCTTAGAGTTTAGCCTTGTAGTGTTCTCTTTCATCGCAGGAGGACGTTTCAATTTTCAACCAGTAATGCGGCACAGTCCCAACTCCCAAACGACAGATGGTGGCACAGCCGTACTCCGTATCCCGTCAGCGTTCAGAGCTCAGAGGATGGACATTGGACAGGTATTATCTCGCTCAAAAGTCAAAAGAGTCCAAACAGCCCCCATTGGCAATCTCCATACCTAATCACACTGAAACCTCAAAAAGGCTTGGTAAAGCTTGTTCAACGGGGCAGAAGATGTTTTGTTCGGTTCCATCTAATCCACAGTGTGGCTGCGAAACAGCCTTTCAGGGTGTATCCTCCCTCCAGCCGGCTACCAGGGCGTTCCATTCGTTCGTCTTGATTCATTCCTTTAATTGTTACTGGTCCCGTCATCCTGTTCCATGCACGCTGCCAGTCACAACCCAGGATGGCATAAGGTTGTTTCTGAGTTGAGTGAGTTCTAAAATGAAAGAGCTTGGACTTCGGATGAGGACATCTGCAAGGGGCCGGGGGGCCTGAGAAACACATCTCCCGTCGTTTATATCGGTTTGTTCCCGTCATGATCGTCCCGGATTTTCCTACGCCTTAGCCTTCGACCTCACATTCTGTACTTCAAGTCACCTTGTGTACCTCCAGCCTCTCGTTTCCTGTGGATTCTTCTTCGCAGTCGCAATCCCAGCTCGTCGTCATCCTTTCCTCGCAGAAAGGTTTCGTTGCCACAACACATTCCTCTTGAAAGCCAATTGCACCAGAAACTGTGTATTTGGTGGTTAACGAGAGGCATATTTGTGACGGTCAAGGATTTTATTAGCTCTTTCCGTGGAATAACCCTACATCGTTTAGGTACACCGCTTGCTGAGATTGACGACTACGCTATTCTCATCCTCCTTCATTAATCGGGCTTGTCTAATCGACGGTGAATAGATTGTGGAGTGAGGTCGTTTGCATCTCGAGCAGCCGTTGACTTGCCCCCGAATCAAATACTTCTGGAAACCACAGCCAATACAACTCCTTCACGACTAGCTACCATCCACCATGATTTTCTCCAAGCTCACCGTCGCCTCAGCCATGGCCGCCGTGGCCTTCGGCCAAACTACCGGAAAACTTGGGGACGCCGCCGAGACCACCGACAACCCGCTCGGCGCCGTCTACGTAGCGAGCTTCTCCCCGAAAGGCTCATCCAAGGTCAGCGGCTCCATCGTCGCGTCCTCGGGACCCGATGGCGAAGGCGTGCACTTCTCCGTGTCCGTCTCTGGCCTGCCCGCTGATTCGGGCCCGTTCGGTCAGTCATCCGCTGTTTCCTCGATTCATTTTCGCACCGACTCGCGCATTTGAGGGCCTCCGCAGATTCTTTGAGGCCCTACGTTACTTTCAATATTGCGGGACTTTCTGCATCCCCGTCCATTTGCGGGGATGAAGTCAGGACTCACTCAATTTCCGCACTGTTATACACCAATGTTTGGGGGGCTTAAGCTCGCTCGAAGCCGGTACCGGCCCCATTGGAAATGCTCCTGCTTCCTGGTAGCATTCGATTTGTGGACATTGTTCTAGTCGAGGTCGCAGTTTTCATTTCGCATGCTTTGCAAACAACACGACAAAAGTTCCCGGACTGACAATCACTCCAGGCTTCCATCTTCACGCGGCTCCCGTCCCTGCGGACGGTGGTTGCAACGCGACGCTAGCTCATCTTGACCCCTATATCCGCGGCGCAGACACTCCGTGCGATAAGACCAAGCCCGAGACGTGCGAGGTTGGCGATCTGTCCGGCAAGCACGGTGCTCTGTCCGGCGAATCTTATTCGGCCTCGTAAGCGCCCTCTCACTCTCCCAACCCGCGTACATCCACTAATCCTCCAGATTCATCGACAAGTACGCCTCCCTCAAACCCGGAATCGGAGCCTTCTTCGGCAACCGATCAGTGGTCATCCACTTGGCCGACAAGTCGCGCCTGGCGTGCACCAATTGGAAACCCCTCTCCGACGCGTGCGACGTCGCGCCGGGTCCCAGTGGGCCAAAGCCGAACAGCACCGCTCCGCCCGACACCTCCATTCCCATTTACACGCCGCCTCCGGTCGTGAACTCTTCTACGCCGCCCCGGACCTCCTCGCTGCCCTCGCGGACCTCTTCGCCGCCGGTCTTCACCGGTGCCGCGGTACCGAACGCGGTCAATGATGGGGTTTGGGTGGTGGGTTCAGCCCTCATGGCTGCGTTAACTTTCTTCCTTTAAGATGCTGCTGGGGAGAGACCGGAATCTTGCTACAGTCACATCGATCTCATGGACAATGTCTCTTTATGCTTTCTAATACCCCTGTTTCTATAGCTTTGAGCTGTGAGCTCCAAAATCCGATCAGGCGGCTGATCGGAGACCCGGGAAATATATCGTTAGGTCGCGTATTCTTCCGCTCGTTCGGTGATTCGGTGATGCGTCCGTCTATACTGCGGCTCTAGGGACCCATTTCTACCCCTAGTCAATTTAGTTTCCTCTCCTTAGCCGTGAGAGCAATAATTGAAGTCATTAAGGCAATGATTATACTTTAGACTTTGAATCGATCGATCAAATCACCGTCTAGACTCGGTTGGCCTCTTCTGCCCCTCTAAAAGTTGGGAACATCCACGTTACTTCGGCACCAGTCCGAGCGGATGGTATCACTGAGTTCAGTCTATGTGATCTCGTAAGATGATAGTTGGGGGGATGGGGCGTATGTTGATGTTAGCCACCAATTTATGGTTCCTCGAACGGCATATTTCCATGATATCATAACCTCGTGGCAAACAACCTATCGTGTACACATTATCCATGCTCCCCCAAACTCATCGCCCTCTCCTTCCTCTTCCCCCCTTGATTCGTCTCCTTCACCACCCTCTCCACCGCACTCCCCCCGTTCTTATCGAACGGCTTCCGCCTCCTCACCAACTGATACCCGCGGTCCAGCTCCACCTCAACCGCGCAGCGCACTTTCAACGCCCCCACGGCCGGCCACACCGACCGCTCCCCCCGCAAGATCCAATGTTCCACCGCTTCTCGCGACGGATTCTCCACCAAGCGGAGGAAGTCCCGCGCACTGATTTCCGGCACCAGGGTCAACGACGCGCCCGGGACGTTTTCGTCGAGCAGGAACCGGCGGATGGACGGAGGCAGCAACGACAGGTTGTCCAGCTGATGCAGGCGATGGTGCAATTCCATGACCACCAACCGCGGGATCATCATGGGCGGCAGGGGAATTAGCCGCGTGAGGAACCGGAACGCGTGGCGGCGCGGCGGGGGTGGATGGTGTAGCTCCGACCGGAGGAACGGGACGATGTACGGCCGCGCTTGGGAGACGATGAAGTGATTGACGTTGAACAGCTCGGCGATGCGGGCGAGGGGGGACTCGCG
Organism: Eremomyces bilateralis CBS 781.70; assembly: GCF_010015585.1. NCBI lineage: Eukaryota > Fungi > Ascomycota > Dothideomycetes > Eremomycetales > Eremomycetaceae > Eremomyces > Eremomyces bilateralis. The sequence goes on from NW_022985084.1 coordinate 66,134, forward strand.
CTCGGAGTAGGCGGTATGCGTCCAGGGGTGGAAGGTGGCGTGCTCGGCGGTCGACCAGGGATGGATTTCGCCGGACTCGGACTTGCAGAGGAGTGTGACAGGTCGGAAGAGGGAGGAGGTGGTGGTGTTGGAGGCGAGGGCGGCAGACCAGATGAGCTATGATGCGTTAGGACTAGAAATTCAAATCTAGGTGAAAGTGAGCACTGGTAGACTTACCACATTAGGGGCCGTGAGGTAGTTAAGAACGTTTGGCACGCCGCCTCCCTCAGCGCTCACGGTGATATTCAACACCCGTTTCGTCCTGGAGTACGCTTCTTCGAACGTCAGGTCGCCGACATTGGCTCTCACGCACTGCTCCAGCACCCCAACATCCAAGAAGTGTCCCTCCTTCAAAAACCGCTTAACCCTCGTCTTCAACGTCTTTAAATCTACCCACCCCCTTACCCCCACACTTCCCTCTTCCCTGTTGCCGTCCACCCCATTTCCATCCCGCTGCTCCTGCGCCCCTTCCCCTTGTGCAAAGGCGCTCAAATCAATCCCATCCCCACTAAGGAATGCCAGCAACTCATCTTCAGTATGTACGCCCACCAACGCGGCCATCAAAGCACCCGTGGCCGTCCCCGCAATAATCCGGGGTAGCAGACCCCGTAAATGCAAGGCCTTCACCACTCCCAAATGACAGAGCCCAAAGATCGAGCCGCCTTGCAACACCAGCGCCGACCGCCCAAACGCCTGCCGGGTATCGTGTAGGACGTCCAACTTCGCCTGGAGCGTCAGCCCGTTCGCCAGGCTCGCGGACGTCGGGTACGAGGTCACGTAGTCGACGGCCAAGGCGACCTGGGTGATATAGTCTTCGATGAGGAGCTTGGTGCCGGCATAGGCGCGGGAGAACAGGCGGGGGGTGGTGATGTTGCCGAGATTGCGGACGAGGCCGGAGCGCAGGAGGGAGACGAGGGTGAGGATATCGTCGTCTTCGCGGGCGGAGATGATGGCTTGGAGGCGGGAGTAGATGAGGCGGAAGTCGTAGGATTTGGAGGCGGGGTTTTGACGCCTGTTTGGACAGTCAACGAAGTGTCCTATTGTGTAACCCGACTCTTACGGTCGTGTGGTCGAGCTGGATATCGGAAGTGGAGTGGACGGTTTTCGGACAAAGCGCTGGTGAACATACCACAAATCATACCCAAGCACCTCGTCCAACTGGAAAGCCGCTGCTTCCCATTCTTCAAACAGTCTTGCCTCGCCTAAATTCTCCAGCAACGCATCTTGCGGCGCTTTCTCGAACCACCAAGCGTAGAGTCGCTGTACCGGCGCCGAAACCACATCAGCCAACCTCGCACTCACGGAACGCGATGCCAGGGACTCCACGCGCTTCGCCAGCGCCTCGGGGGCGATGGCCTGGAGGGGAGAGAAGAGGGTTCGAGATGACATACCAGCTGCCAGAAGACGCAGACTTCAAGGACGATGTTGACGACGGACTTCAGGAACCCGAACGGGTTCAGGAGGCGGGACATGGTCAATCCACCTGAGGCGCATGCAGAGCGTGAAGGGCTGCATGGCTCGCCATTCGGAGAGGATGCCGAGGGGGTAAAATTAACGGATTGTTGCCATTGGGGACGTTTTAGCGTCAACATGGCATGATGGGCTTAAGTTACAGGTATTAAGTCTGTCGGTGGTCGAGATATGGGTCGTTGAGTATAAATCACATGCCAAACCATCCCCGCATTCGCCTCAGAGAGTCGGAGTCCAAGGGCCTCCATGTATCATCTTCCCTTTACTGGTTCAGGAATTTTGTTACTACAATCCTCGACATCTCCAGTAGTACTATTGAGAGATATGTCGATTATTATATAAACATTCTTGTATCTACGTCGAATCATTACCTGTAGCTATAGTAACAAATCCTCCGAGCCATAGAGCCGCGAGAACCTGCATGGTAACTTGTTTGTAATCCTCAAAACGCCGAACCCGGATACCATTTCTGCCGGTTTTCCAAGACCAAGACCAGTTGACCTCAGTCATACCTTACGCCATGAATTCCACCATTGTGCGCCGATATGAAGACCGTTAACTAGTCAAAGCACTCCGGACAACCTCGACCGCCGCACTCTTAACGTCGGTCGGATCATGTCCCTCCCCGACATCCAACACCGCTACATCCGGCTCTTCCTCCGCCTTCGGTTCCTCCAGCGACGCGAACTGGCTGCGCACCATGCTCTTCTTCATGTAATGGCCCTTCCGTGAGCCGACTCTCGCTAACAGGACATCTTCAGGGGCTCGAAGGTAGATGAAGTGGACGTGGACATTGGGTTGGTCGGGAGGGTTGGAATTGGTCCGGGAGAATGGAGGGACGGATGGACGAGAGGCGTCGTCGCTGGGCCTGACGTCCAGTGCGCCGCGGAGAATGTCCCGGTATGTGCGTTTCAAGGCGCTGCAGGTCATCACGACGGCGTGCTCAGGTTCTCGACTTCGTGGGTCTGGAATGGCACTTCTGCTGCTCTGTCGGGGAAGAGTTGGGTTGGACTGCCGTTGCAATTGCGACAAGCCCTCATTTCGAAGAGTGGATAGCCAGCCCCAGCGGTCGGAGTCCGTCAGAGGAATACCTGCAGCCATTTTCTTAATGTTGGCTTCGGGGTGGAACTATATTATTGTGAGTGGTCCGTCTTGAGTTTACAGTGGCTGTGGCTTCAGCGTATGAACGAAGCCTTGCCTATTCTCTCAACCTACTTCATCGCCTTCTATATATGGCACGCGAAGTTCATCCGCTAGGTATTCGGCAATCGTGCTCTTTCCACAGCCTGCTGGGCCAGTGACGATCCATATATGCCCGGAAAGAGGTTGAGGCTGTTCTGTTGATGAATTGAGCGGCGGATCGGCAACGGGATACATGACTTGGAATGAACGAGCCATCCTCGATGGTAGAGGATCATACTGAGAAGGAGAATCATCGTACAGAAGGCCGGGTGCCATATTGGAATAGAGATCAAATCAGGGCTCGAGACGGAAACGGCGAATGACGAAGCGATGAGGAAACAAAGGAAGAACAAACTCGAACTGAGAAAGATCGGACTTTGGAGAGAAATGGACAACGGCTAGAAGCGATTGAGCACGAGGACAACGCAGTCCGTCTTCAAAGGATGCTGAATCCGAAGGGTAACAAGTCAATTCGACCAACTGGGTGCAGCAGACAGATGCAAACCCCTCCGATTCGATAGCCTTGCGGATCGCGGGGTAGCGAGGGATGCAAGGTGCATAATTCTTACATACAGAAAGTGGAGCGGGGGATCGGAATTGGTGGAAGAATTGTTCAGGGTCAGATGGGCTCTGGCACTGATGTCACAAAGGACGGTTGACATTCATCGGTTCAAGAAGCGGTTGTTAGCGGTGGTGACTGGGGAGCAGTTGACAGGATGACGATCAAGATTGGTCAGAGGTCCTGGCTAGAAAGCAACCAGAACTGCTGAAGACGCTAATTAGAGTTGGCGAATTACAGTAGGGCCCCTGGCACGACGTGGAGAAAAACGTGGGGGAACACCGACGCTACGGATGCCGGGGAAACACTTGCATGAAGATACTCATCAGTCAACAGTCATCAAGATACAGCGGGAGCTGTGGGGTGAGAAATTGGCTTCCGGTGTTTTTGCAACTCCAGGAACTCTACAGCCTCTTTGTAGGACTTGGCGCTGGCGTAAGCTAGTATACGTATCGATTCTTAATGATCGGTACGCCACGGTATCGTTTCAGCCTCTAAATCTTTGCAACATTACTGCCCTCTTGATCATGAACATCGCATGACAATCCCATCGAGAAGCAAAAAAGTATAGGCATCAATTGCTAAATGGGGTATCCCTTGTCGAATCACCGTTAACTGCCTTCATCTTACGAGTTTGCGCATAAATCTTCTCACAACTGACCGACGTCCTCTCTTTGCATCCTTCTCATCTACCATCTCGGCCGCTTCCTCTGTCCCGCCCATGTCGTCTGCGGCCTCTTCTGTCAAAAAGTTAGTCGATATCATTCCAGCCTGATCATTAGAGAGTACCTTTCGAAAGATCAAGGGATAATAGTCGATCCTTAAGCCGCTGACATTGATCACAGGATGGCCCGAGAAGAACCTGAAAGCCAGCAAGAGCACATGAGTACATCGTTTTAGCCTTTTGTACCTCGCCTTTGGCTGCCAAGAGATCGGCGAGAGTCCATATAGTGTTGAGGGCTGGTCGGTATCTCGGAAGGGTCTCAGAGTTGAGTGCCTCCTCGTATCCTTCCAGCGCTCGCATGTACATCTCTTCTGCCTCCTTCAGTTTCCCTTGGTCTTTGTAGAGGAGGCC